>NW_008357958.1:19555-23852 GCF_000622305.1 Nannospalax galili | reverse complement strand
ACCAAAGTCTCATCAAAATGCTCCAATGTGCCAACTCTATCTCCACATGTACCATTACATTGCTGCAATGTACCATCACAATGTTCCATTATGACATCACAATTAACCAGTGTGACATCACAATGCTCCAATGTGACATCACAATATTCCAATATGCCATTCAGAGTGTTACAATATGACTTCACAATGTAAAATTTTGACTTCACAATGCTTCAATATGACATCAAAATGCTCCAATGTGCCAACACTATCTCCCCAAGTACCATTATATTGCTCCAATATGTCATCAGAATGATCCAATATCCCTTCACAATGTTCCCTTGTCACATCACAATCCTCGAATGTGACATCACAATGCCCCATGGTGCCATCACAATGTTACAATATGACTTCACAGTGTTCCATTGTGACTTCACAATGCTCCAGTGTGACATCAAAATGCTTCAATGTGCCAACACTATCGCTCCATGTGAAATCAAAATGCTCTATGGTGCCATCACAATGTTACAGTAGGACTTCACGATGATCCATTTTTACATCACAATGCTCCAATGTGAAATCACAATGCTTCAACGTGCCAACATTAACCCCTCTTGTGCCATTAAATGGCTCAAATGTGCCATCGCATTTTAGTAATATGTCTTCTCAAGGATCCCTTGTGCCATCACAATGAACCTATATGCCATCATAATGCACATTGTGCCAACATGATGTGCAAATGTGTCATTAGCATGATCCATTGTGTTGTCATCATGCTCAATATGCAAACACTGTACTCAATGTCCCCTCAAAATCAGCAAATGTGACCACACAATTCTCCATAGTACCATCACAATATTGCAATATGACTTCACAATGTTCCATTGTGACATTACAATGCCAAAATACGTAAACACTATCTCCCCATGTGCCATTATATTGCTCCAATGTGCCATTACAATGGAACAACATGACTTCACAATGGGACACCAAAATACTGCAATATGCCAACACTTTCCCATGTGATACTCTATTGCTCCAATGCGCCCTCACACTGTTACAATATGACTTCACAATGCTGCATTGTGAAGTTTCAACAGTCCAACGTGACATCACAATGCTGCAATGTGCCAACACTATCGCCCTATAGTCCATTATATTGCTTTAATGTGCTATCACAATGTACAATATGACTTCCTAATGTTCCTATTGTGACATCACAATGTTCCATTGTGACTTCAAAGTCCTCCAATGTGAAATGAAAATGTTCCAGTGTGCAAAAACTACCACGACTTCCTGTGCCATAATATTGCTCCAATGAGACATCACAATGTTACAATATGACTTCACAATGCTCCAATGTGACATCACAATGCGCCAATGTGCCAACACTATGGCACCATGTGCCATCACAATGCTCTATCGTGCCATCACAATGTTAAAATATGACTTTACAGTGTTCCATTGTGATATCACAGTGCTCCAATGTGACATCCCAATTCTCCAATGTCCCAAAACTATTGCCCTGTATGCCCTTATATGGCTCCAATATTCCATCACAATGTTACAGAAGGAATTCCAAGGTTCCAATGTGACATCACAATGCTCCCATGTAACAATACTATTTCCCCATTTGCGTTTATGTTGCTCCGATGTTCCATGACAGTGTTAGAATATGACAACAAAATGTTCCTCTGTGATGTCACAATATTCCAAGGTGACACAACAATGCTTCAATATTCCAATACTATTGCCCCATATGTTATTATATTGCTCCACAGTGCCATCAAAATGTTACAATTTAACTGAATAATGTTCCTTTATCTTTTCACAATGCTCCATTGTGATGTCACAGTGCTCCAGTATGCCATGTGCCTATATATTGCTACATAGTGAACATGGTCAATATGCAAACACGGTGCTCCATGTGTCATTGCAATGTTCAAATGTCACATCACAATGCTCCAATGTAACACTATCACCCCATGTGCCCTTGTATTGTTTCAATATGCCATCAAAATGCTAACCTAAGTCTTCTCAGTGTTCCTTTGTGACATCACAATACTCCAATGAGCCAATAAAATTGCTCCCGTTTCCATTGTGACATCACAATGTTCCATTGTGACTTCAAATTCCTCCAAAGTGACATGAAAATGCTCCAATGTGCAAACACTACCACGACATCATGTGCCATTATATTGCTCCAATGTGCCATCACAGTGTTACTATATGACTTCACAATGATTCATTATTACATCACAATGCTCCATGGTGCCATCACCGTGTTATAATATGACTGCAAAATGTACAAATATGCAATTACAATGCTCAAATGTGACATCACAATGGTTTAATCTGCCAACACCATAGGTCCATGTGCTAGTGTATTGTTCCAATATGCCAACAATGTTACAATATGACTTCTGAATATTCCCTTGTGACATAGCAATGCTCGAATATGACATCACAATGCTCCAATATGCCAACACTATCGCACCATGTACCATTATATTGCCCCAATTTGGCATCACAATGTTACAACATAACTTCACATAGTTATATTTTGTCATCACAATAATCCATTCTGCAATCATGATGTTACACCATCACAAGGTTACAATATGATTTCACAATGTTCCATTGTGACATTACAATGCTCCAATATGACTTCACAATGCTCCAATGTGACATCACAAAGTTCCAATATGACTTCACAATATTCCAATGTGATTTCACTATGCTTCAATGTGATATCACAGTTCTCCAATATGCCAAACACTATTTCGTCAAGTGCCATTATTTTGCTGCAATGTGTGATCACAATGTGACAATATGACTTCTCAATGTTCCATTGGGAAATCACAATGCTCCAGTGTGATATCACAGTGCTCCAATGTTCCAACACTATTGTCCCATGAGCGATTACATTGCTCCAATGTGCCATCACAAAGTTACAATTTGATTTCACGATATTCCTTTCTCACATCACAATGCTCCATTGTGACATCACTGTGCTCCAATGTGCGAACATTATTGCCCCATGTGATATTATATTGCTCCAATGAGCCATCGAAATATTACGACATGACTTCTCAATGTTCCATTCGGACATAAAAATGCTCAAATCTTACATCACTATGCCCCAATGCCAACATTATCGACCTATATGCCATTATTTTGCTCCAATGTGCCATCCCAATGTTACAATATGACTTCACAATATTCCATTGTGATATCACAGCGATCCAATATGACAATACAATTCTAAAGTTTGACACCACAATGCTCCAATTTGCCAACACAATGTTACAATATAAATTCGTGATGTTCCATTTTGTCATTACAATGCACATTGTGCCATCACTATGCACATTTGTGTCATTACAATGATCCATTGTGTCCTCATTATGCTCAATATGGAAACATGATTCTCAATGTCCCCTCACAATCCCCCAATGTGACCTGACAATGATCCATGGTGGCATCACACTTCATAATGTTCCATTGTGAAATCACAATGCTCCACTGTTATATCACAGTGCTCCTTGCTGCCATCACTGTGTTACAATATGATTCACAATCTTCCAATGTGAAATTAGAATGCTCCATTATGTTATCACAATGCTCCAATGTGCCAACACTGTCATCTCATGTCCTATTATATTGCTTCAATGTCCCATCGCAATTTTAAAATATGACTTCTCAATGTTCAATTGTGACATCACAAAACTCCATTGTGATATGACAATGCTCCAATGTCCAGCGCTCTAGCCCCACATGCATTTTATTGCCAGACTTTTTCATCACAATGTTCAATATGACATCACGATTCTTTAATCTGCCAACACCATAGGCCCATGTGCTATTATATTGCTCCAATATGCCAACAATGTTACAATATGACTTCTGCATGTTCCCTTGTGACATCACAATTCTCTATTGTGACATCATAGTGCTCCAATATGCCAACACTATGACCCCACGTGCCATTATAGTGCCCCAATTTGGCATCACAATGTTGCAATATATCTTCACAGTATGCCAATACTTTTGCCCCATGTGCCTATATATTGCTACATAGTGCCATCAAAATGTTACAATACGAATTCACAATTTTCCTTTGTGACATCACAATGCTCCAATGTAACACTATCACCCCATGTACCATTGTATTGTTTCAATGTGCCATCACAATGCTAACCTACGACTTCTCAGTGTTCCTTTGTGACATCACAATACTCCAATGAGCCAATACAATCGCCCCTGTGCCAATATATTGCTCCAATATGCCATCAAAATGCTACAATATGACTTCTCA
>NW_008357958.1:11276-18727 GCF_000622305.1 Nannospalax galili | reverse complement strand
TGAGTGATTATATTGCTCCAGTGTGCCATCACGAGGTTACAATATGACTTCACAATGTTCCATTGTGACATCAGTGTGATACAATGTGACAACAAATTCTCCAATGTGATATCACAATACTCCAATTTGCCATCACAATGTTACAATACGACTTCACAATGTTCTATAGTGACATCACAACTCTCATTGTGCCATCACTATGCACATTTGTGTCATTATAATGATCCATTGTGTCATCATTATGCTCAATATACAAACATGTTGCTCAATGTACCCTCACAGACCCCCAGTGTAGCCTCACAGTGATCCATGGTGCCATCATAATGTTACAATATGACTTATTAATTTTCCATTTTGACATCACAATGTTCCAATGTGACATCACAATCATCCAATATGACAACACTATGGCCCCAATGCCATTATTTTCCTCCAATGTGCCATTAAACTGTTACAGTATCAATTCACAGTGTTCCATTTTTACATCACAATGCTCCTTGGTGTCATCACTATGTTAAAATATGACTTCACAATCCTCCAATATGAAATTACAATGCTGAAATATGACATCACAATACTCCAATGTGCCAACACTGTCATCGTATGTCCCATTATAGTGCTCCAATGTCCCATCACAATGTTACAATATTACTTCTCAATGTTCCATTGTGACATCACAATGCTCCAATGTCCAGCACTGTTGCCCCACGTGCAGTATATTGCTACACTTTTTCATTACAATGTTACAATATGACATCACAAAGTTCCATTGAAACACGCAATGCTCCAATGTGCTATTGACATTGCCCCATGGGCCTTATATTTCTCCAATGTGACATCACAGTGTTACAATATGAATTCAAAATGTTCCATTGCTACAAAACAATCCTCCAGTGTGACATCACATGGCTCCAATGTGCTAACGCTATCACCCTTTGTGACATTATTTTGGTCCAATATGCCATCACAATGTTTGAATATAACTTCAAAATGTTCCACAGTGACATCAGAATGCTCCGTGGTAACATCACAATATTACAATATGACTTCACAGTGTTCCATTGTGACATCACAATGCTCCAATGTGAAATCACGGTGTTCCAATGTGCCAACACTAACCCCACATGTGCCATTAAATTGCTCAAATGTGCCAATACAATTTTATAATGACTTAGAAATTTTCCATTGTGCAATCACAACTCACCTGTATGCCATCACATTGCTACAATATGACTTCACAAGGTTCCAATTTGACATCACAATATTCCATGTGAATCCAACATGCTCCAATGTCGAGCACTATCCACCTATGTTCCATCACATTGCTACACTTTGTCATCACAATGTTACAATATGGCTACACAATGTTCCACTTTGACATCACAATGCTCAATGTTCCAAAACTATCTCCCCACATGCCTTATCTTGCTCCCCTCTGTCATCATAATGTTACAATATAATTCATAATGGTCAATTGTGACATCACAATTCTCCAATGTGTCAACATTATCAACACTTGTGCAGTTATATTGTTTCTATGTGCCATCACAGTGTTAGACTATGACTTCACAATGTTCCAATGTGACATAACAATGCTGCAATATAACAACACTATCTCCCCACAAGCCTTTATATTGCTCCAAAGGGCCATGACAATGTTACAATATGACTTCACAATGTTCCATTGTGACATCACAAGGCTCATTGAGCCATCACTATACACAACTGTGTCATTACAATGATACATTGTGTCGTCATTATGCTCAACATGCAAGATGGTGCTCAATGTCTCCTCAGAGTCCCCCAATGTGACCTCAAAATGATCCATGGTGCCATTACAATGTTACAAGAAGACTTCATAATGTTCCATTTCGACATGACAATGCTCTGTGGAGCCTTCACAATGTTGCAATATGACTTCACAATGTTCCAATGTGACATAACAATGCTCCAATGTGAAATCACAATGCTCCAATGTGCAAACACTAACCCCACATGTGCCATTATATTGCTCAAATGTGCCATCACAATTTTATAATATGACTTCTCAATGTTCCAGTGTGCCATCACAACGCACCTATATGCCATCACAATGCTCATTGGGCCAAGGTGATGCTCAATTGTGTCATTAACATGATCCATTGTGTTGTCATCATACTCCATATGCAAACACGATGCTCAATGTCCCCTCACAATCCGGAAATTTGACCACACAATACTTCATAGTACTATCACAATGTTACACTAGGACTTCACAATGTTCCATTGTGACATTGCAAAACTCCAATGTGCCAACACAATCTCCACATGTGCCATTATACTGCTCAAATGTGCCATTTTCACAATATGACATCACAAACTGCAATGTGCCAATACTATTGCCCCATGTGCCATTCTATTGCTCCTATGTGCCATCACACTGTTACAATATGACTTCACAATGCTCCAATGTGACGCCACAAAGCTCCAATATGCCAAAATTATCACCACATGAGCCAGTCTATTGCTCCAATGTGACATCACAATGTGACAATGTGACTTCATAATGTTCCATTGTGACATCACAATATTCCGTTGTGACTTCAAAGTCCTCCAATGTGACATGAAATCCTTCAATGTGAAAACACTATCACCTCATGTACCATTATATTGCTCCAATGGGACATCACAATGTTACAATATGACTTCAAAATGCTCCAATGTGACATCCCAATGCTCTAATGTGCCAACACTATCTCCCCAAGTACCATTATATAGCTCTAATATGACATCACAATGTTACAATATGCTTTCACCATGCTCCCTTGTCACATCACAATCCTCAAATGCCATATCACAATGCCCCATGGTGCAATCACACTGCTACAACGTGAATTCACAAAGCTCCAATGTGACATCACAATGCTTCAATGAGTCAACACTATTGACCCATGTGAAATCAAAATGCTCTATGGTGCGATGACAATGTTACAGTATGAGTTCACAGCATTCCATTGTGAGATCACAATGCTCCAATATGACTTCACAATGCTCCAATGTGGCATCACAATTCTTCAGTGTTCAAACACTATCGCTTCATGTGACATTACAATGCACTATGGTGCCATCACAATGTTACAATATGACTTCACAGTGTTCCATTTTGATATCACATTGATCCAGTGTGACATCACAATGCTCAAAGTTGACATCACAGTGCTCCAATGTGCCCTCACAATGTTCCAATATGAGTTCATAATGTTCCAATGTGATTTCACTATGCTTCAATGTGACATCACAATTCTCCAATGAGCCAACACTATCTCCCCATGTGCCATTATATTCCTGCCATGTGTGATCACAATGTGACAATATGACTTCTCAATATTCCATTAAGAAATCACAATGTTCCAATATGATATCACTATGCTCCAATGTTCCAACACTATTGCCCCATAAGCGATTATATTGCTTCAATGTGCCATCAGAAGGTTACTCTATGACTTCACAGTATTCCATTGTGACGTCACAATGCTCCAATGTGCCAACACTATTGCCCCATGTGACATTATATTGCTCCCATGTGCCATCACAATATTACATCATGACTTCTCAATGTTCCATTGTGACATAACAATGCTCCAATCTTACATCACAATGCTCCAATGCCAACATTACTGACACATCATGTGCCATTATTTTGCTCCAATGTGCCATCACAATGTTACAATATGACTTCACAATGTTACATTGTGACATTACGGTGATCGAATGTGACAGCACAAATCTCCAATGTGGTATGACAATGCACCAATTTTATATCACAATATTACAATATGACTTCACAATATTCCATTCTGATGTCACAATACTGCAATGTGACAGAACAATGTTCCAATGTGACTTCACTATGGCGCCATCACCCTTTATTTTGCTCCAGTGTGCCATGACAATGTTAAAATATGACATCACAATGGTCCATTGTGTCATCACAATGCTCCAATGTTAAATCACAATGCTCCAATTTGCCAGCACTATTGCCCCATGTGCCATTATATTGGTCCAATGTGCCATCAAGATGCTGCAATGTGACATCTCTATGGTCCACTGTGACATCACAATGCTGCAATGTCACATCACAATGTTCCAATGTGCCAACACAATGGCCCCATGTGCCATCACAATCCTTATGGTGCCATCACAATGTTAAAATATCACTTTACAATGTTCCATTGTGATATCACAGTGCTCCAATGTGACATCCCAATTCTCAATGTGCCAAAATTATTGTCCAGTGTGCCATTATATTACTTCTATATGCCATCACAATGTTTCAATAGGATTTCTAACCTTCCAATGTGACATCACAATGCTCCAAAGTAACAATGCTATCTCCCCATGTGCCTTTATATTTCTCTATTGTTCCATGACAATGTTACAATATGACTTCACAATGTTCCATTGTGTCATCATAATGCTCTACAATGTTACATTATGATTTCACGATATTCGATTGTGTCATCACAATGTTCCAGTGTGTCATCACAATGCTCCCATGTGAAATCACAATGCTCCAATGTGTCATCACAATGCACCAAAGTTTCAACACTAACAGCACGTGTGACATTATATTGCGCCAATATGTCATGACAATAGTACAATTTGACTTCGCAATGTTCCAATGTGACATCACAATGCTCCAATGTGCCAACACTATCGCCCCATGTGCCATTATATTGCTCCAATATGCCATCAAGATGTTACAATATGACTTCACAATATTCCATTGTGACTTCAAAATGCTCCAATTTGACATCAGAATGCTCCAATGTGCCATCACAATGTTACAATATGACTTCAAAATAATCCATTGTGATGTAACAATGCTTGACTATGACATCACAATTCTCCAATGTGCCAACACTATCACCCCATGAGCCATTATAATGCTCCAATTTGCCATCACAATGTTCCATTGTGACATCACAATTTTCCAGTGTGACATCACAATGCACCAATGTGACATCACATTTCACCAATGTGACATCGAAATATTCCAAAATGCCATTCAGAGTGTTACAATATGACTTCACAATATGCAATTTTGACTTCACAATGCTTTAGTATGACACCACAATGCTCCAATGTACCAACACAAACGCCCCAGGTGCCATTATATTTCTCCAATGTTTCATCACAATGTTACAATATGCCTTCACAATGTTCCCTTGTCACATCACAATCCTCAAATGTAACATCACAATGCTCCATGGTGCCATCACACTGATACACTACGACTTTGCAATGCTCCATTTTGAAGTCACATTACTCCAATGTGCTAACACTATCACCTCAGGTGCCATTATATTGTTCCATGTGACATCACAATATTACAGTATGACTTCACAATGCTCCAATGTGACCTGACAATGGGCCAGAATGGCAGCACTGTTGCCCCATGTTTAATCCCAATGCTCTATGGTGCCATCAAAATGTTAAACTATGACTTTACAGTGTTCCATTATAATATCACAGTGCTCCAATATGAGATATCAATTCTCCAAAGTGCCAAAACTATTTCCCAGTGAACCCTTATATTGCTCGAATATGCCATTACAATGTCACAGTAGGAATTCTAATGTTCCAATGTGACATCACAGGGCCCCAATGTAACAATAATATCACCTCATGCACCTTTATATTGCCCCAATGTTCCGTGTTGATGTTACACTATGACTTCACAATCTTCCATTGTGACATCACAATGCTCCAAGGTGACTTTACAATGTTCCACTGTGACATCACAATGGTACAATATTCCAACACTATTGCCCCATGTGTTCTTATATTGCTACATTGTGCCATCAAAATGTTAAAATACGACTTCACAATGTTCCATTGTGACAATACAATGCTCCAATGTGCCCAACTATCTCCCAATGTGCCAGTATATTGTTCCAATATGCCATCGCAATGTAACAATATGACTTCCAAATGTGACAACCCCAACACTTTTTCCCCATGTGCCATTCTATTGTGCCAAAGAGCAATCACACTGTTAATAACATAACTTCACAATGCCCCATTGTGATGTCACTATGCTCCAATGTGAAGTCACAATTCTCCAATGTGCCAACAGCATCGCCCCAAATATGTCTTCAGAATGCCCAACTCTTACATCACAATTCTGTCTTCACTCTTCACAATGCTTCATTCTGCCATCGCACTCCTCAGTGTGCCATAACAGTGTGTCAATGTGTCACCACAATACTCAGTTTGACATCACAATGCCCCATTGTGTCATCTCAATGCTTCAATGTGCTATTACAATGTTCTGCTCAGTGTGTCATAGCAATGCACCAACATGCCATCAAAAACCTCCAATGTGATGTCACAATGCTCACTGAGATATCACAATGCTCAATATGCCATCAAAGTGCTTAATGTGCTCACAGAATTCCCCAATGTGGCATCACAATGCCACAATATGCCGTTATAATGCGCCAGTATGTCTTCACAATGTTCCATTGTGCCATCACACCCCCATGCACCAATGTGTCCCCATATCACAATGCCCCTATGTTTCATTACAGTGTTCCAATGTGCTATTTTAATGTTTTATGTGTCACCACAATGCTAAGTGTGCCATTACAATGCACCAATACGTCATCCCAATGTTCCAATGTGACGTCACAGTGGTCAGGGAGAGATTACAATGCTCCAATTGGAAATAACAGTGCTTCAATATGTCTTCAAAATGCTCCATTTTGCCATCTCAGTGTTCCATAAGAGTGCAGCAATGTGTCATCACGGTGCAACAATGTGTCATCAACATGCTCAATGCGCCATCACAATGCCCAAATGTGTCATCACAATGCCCTAGTGTGCTACTACAATGCTCCATGTGACATCACAATGCTCCAATGTGCCATCACGGTGACCCAATGTGCAATCAAAATGCTCAATTATGAATTCACAAATCTCCATTGTGCCATCACAATGTTCTGTGTGCCATCACAATGAACCAATGTCTCATCACAATGTCACATTGTTCCATTGTGGCATCACCATACACAATGTGTCATCACAATGCTCTAATATATCTTCAAAAAGCTCCATTTTGACATCACACTCCTCAGTGTGCCATAACAATGCACCGATGAGTCATAACAATGCTCAATGTTCCTTCAAAATGCCATCACATGTGATGCTACAATGGGAATTCAAAATACTCTGATGTGTCATCAAAACACTCCAATGTGACATCACAGTGTTCAGTGTGCCATCATAGTGCCCCAGTGTGTTATCACAATTCTCAATGTGCCATCACTCTCCTCCAATGTGTCATCTTAATGCTCAAAAGTGACATGCCACTGCTAAGTGTGCCATAACAGTGCATTAATTTGTTATTACAATGCCGCTATATGCCATCACAATGCCCCAATGTACCACAATAATGTTAAATAAGCCAC
>NW_008357958.1:6419-9226 GCF_000622305.1 Nannospalax galili | reverse complement strand
TGCCCCAAAGTGCCATCACAATGCTCCAATGTGACATCAAAATACTCCAATATGTCCTCAAAATGCTGCAATGTGACATCAAAACACCCTACTGTGTAATCACAACACAGTGTGCCATCAGAGTACAGCAATGTGTCATCACAGGGCAGCAATATGTCATCACCATGCTGAATGTGCCATAACAATGCTCCAATAGGTCATCGCAATGCCTTAATATGGTACTACAATTTTTCATGTCACATCACAATGCTCCAATGTGCCATCATAATGTTTCAAGGTGCCCTCACATCCCCATTGTGTCATCACAATGACCCAATGTCCCATCACAATTCTCAAATATGTCTTCACAATACTCCAGTGTGACATCACAATGCCTCAATGTACAATCAAAATGCTCCAATGTGTCGTCACCTTGCTCAGGGTGCCAACACAATACCCCAATGTGTCCTTACAATGCTCCCATTTGCTGTTACAATATTTCATTTGACATTAGAATGCTCCAATGTACAATCGTAATGCTCTAATATGTCATCACAATGCTCAGTGTGTCTTAACAGTGCCCCAATGTGTCAACACAGTGCTCCAATGTGATATCACAATGCTCCCAATTGACATCACAGTGCTCAGCATCCCATCAAAATACTCCAATTGTGAAATCACAATCATATTGTAGCATTTTGATGGCATATTGGAGCAATATATTGTCACGGGCGGCGGTTGTATTGGCTCATTGGAGTATTGTGATGTCACAAAGGAACACTGAGAAGTCGTAGGTTAGCATTGTGATGGCATATTGAAAAATACAATGGCACATGGGGTGACAGTGTTACATTGGAACATTGTGATGTCCCAAAGGAACAATGTGAATTCGTATTGTAACATTTTGATGACACTACGTAGCAATATATAGGCACATGGGGCAAAAGTATTGGCATACTGGAGCACTGTGACGTCACAATGGAGCATTGCGAAAAGACAAAGGAACATTATGAAGTCATATTGTAACACTGTCAAGGAATATTGGAGCAATATAAGGGCACACAGGGCGATTGTTTAGGCACATTGGAGAATTGGGATGTCACATTGGAGCATTGTGATGTCACCTTGGAGCATGGTGATGTCACAATGGAATATTGTGAAGTCATATTGTAACACTGTCAAGGAATATTGGAGCAATATATAGGCACATAGTATTGTTACCTGGGAGCATTTAATGTCACATTGGAAATTTAGAAGTCCTATTGTAACATTGGGATGGCATATTGGAGCAATATAAGGGCACACAGGGCGATTGTTTAGGCACATTGGAGAATTGGGATGTCACATTGGAGCACTGTGATATCACCATGGAACACTGTAAAGTCATATTTTAACATTGTGATGGCACTATAGTGCATTGTGATGGCACATGGGGCCATAGTGTTGGCACATTGGAGCATTGCAATGTCACATTGGAGCATTGTGAAGTCATATTGGAGCATTGTGATGTCACAATGGAACATTATGAAGTCATATTGTAATATTGTGATGGTACATTGGAGCAATATAATGGCACATGGGGCGATAGTTTTGGCACCTTGGACTTGTGATGTCACGTTGGAGTACTGTGACATCACAGTGCAGCATTGTGAAGTTATATTGTAACAGTGTTTTGGCGCATTGGAGCAGTAGAATGTCACATGTGCAGTGGTGTTGGCACATTGCAGTATTGTGATGTCACATTGTGACATCATGTTGATCCATTGTAATGGCACATTGGAGACATATGATGGCACATGGGGAGATAGTGTTTGCACATTGGAGAATTGTAATGTCACAATGGAACATTTTGAAGTCATATTGCAACATTGTGTTGGCATATTGAAGCCATATAATGGCCTATGTGGCGATAGTGATGGCACATTGGAGCATTGTGATGTCACATTGGAGAACTGTGTAGTCATAAAGTAAGATTGTCATGGCACACTGCAGCAATATTATCGCACATGTGGAGATAGTGTTGGCACATTGGAGCATTGTGATATCACATTTGATCATTGTGATGTCACATTGGAACAATGTTCAATCATATTGTAACATTGTGTTGGCATATCAGAGCAATATAATGTCACGTGGTGCAAAAGCGTTGGCACATTGGATGATTGTGAAGTCAAATTTTACTATTGTGGTGGCACATTAGATTAATATAATGACATGTGGGTCGAAAGTGCTGGCATATTGGAGTAATGTAATTCCACATTTGAGCATTGTGAAGTCACAATGGAACATTGTGAGGTATATTTTAACATTGTGATGGCACATTGCATCAATATAAGGGCACATAGGGCAATAGTGTTGGCACATATGAGCATTGTTAAGTTACATTGCACCATTGTCAAGCCACATTGTAGCATTGTGAAGTCATACAATAAGAATGTCATGTCACATTGGAGCAACATAAAAGCATACGGGGCGACAGTGTTGTCACATTGGAGCATTGTGTTGTTCCATTGGAGCATTGTGACGTGAATATGGAACATTGCGAAGTCATATTGTAACATTTTAATGTCACATTTTAGTAATGGCACATTGGGCGATAGTGTTAGCACATTAGAGCATTGTGATTTCACTTTGGAGCATTATGATGTCACATTGGAACAATGTTCAATCATATTGTAACATTGTGATGGCACATATGAGCATTGTGATGCCCCTTTGGAGAATTGTGATGTCACACTGGAGCAATGTGATGTCACAATAGAACATTGTGAAGTCATACTTAACATTGTGATGGCACCATAGAGCATTGTGATGGCATATGAAGCTAA
>NW_008357958.1:4551-5999 GCF_000622305.1 Nannospalax galili | reverse complement strand
TGTTGGCACATTGGAGCATTGTGATGTCACGTTGGATTATTGTGATGTCACATTGGAACGTTGTGAAATCATATTCTTACATTGTGTTGGCACATTGGAGCAATGTAATGTCACATGGAGCGAGAGTGTTGGCACTTTGGATCATTGTGATGTCCCATTGGAGAATTGTGATATCACAATGGATTATTTTAAAGTCTTACTGTAATATTGTGTTGGCACATTGGAGCTATATAAGGGCCAATGGAGCGATAGTGCTGGCACAGTGGCGAATTGTGATGTCAAAATGGAGCTTTTTGATGTTATGACGTCATTTTGTAACATTGTCATGGAACATTAGAGCAACATAATGACGTGGGGTAAAAGTTTTGGTATATTGGATCATTCTGTTGTCATATTGGATCATTGTGAAGTCACAATGGAACACTGTGAAGTCATATTGTAAGGTTGGAATGGCACCCTGTAGCATTGTGATGTCGCATTGGAACATTGTGAAGTCATATTGTAACATTGTGATGGGATATTGGAGCAATATAATGGCACCTGGGGCGAAAGTGTTGGCACATTCAAGCACTCTGATGTCACATTGGTGCATTGCAGTGTCACAGTGGAACATTAAGAAGTAATACTGTCACATTATAATGGCAAATTATGGCACATGGGGCTATAGCATTGGCATATTAGAGCCTTTTGATGTCACATTGGAGCATGGTGATGTCATATTGGAGCATTGTAAATTCATATATTAAGACTGTCATGGCACATTGAAGCAATATAATGGCATATGGGGCTATAGTGTTGGCACATTGGAGCTCTGTGATTTCACATTGGAGCATGGTGATGTAACATTGGAAAATTGTGAAGTGATATAGTAACATTGTCATGTTAAAATGCATCACTATAATGGCACATGGGGCAATAGTGTTGGCACATTGCAGCACTGTGATGCCAAATTGGAGCATTGTGATGTCACATTGGAAAATTTTGAAGTCATATAGTAACATTGTGATGATACATTATAGAAACATAATGGCAGATAGGATGATAGTTTTGGCACATTGGATTATTGTGATGTCACGTTGTAGCATTGTGAAGTCATATTATAGCATTGTGATGCCAAATTGGAGCACTGTGGTGTCACATTGGAGCATGGTGATGTCACAGTAGAGAATTGTGACACCACAATGGAACATTGTGAAGTCATCTTGTAAAATGGTGTTGGCACCTTTTAGCATTGTGATGTCACAATAGAACATTGTGAAATCATATTGTAACATTGTGATAGCAAATTTTAGCAATATAGTGGCACATGGGGCCATAGTGCTTGCATAGTAGAGTACTGTGATTTCACATTGGAGCATTGTGATGACACAATGGACCATTGTGATGTCATATTTTAACATTGTCATGGCACATTGGAGCGAAATAAAGGGTGATGGGGCCATAGTGAA
>NW_008357958.1:1540-4242 GCF_000622305.1 Nannospalax galili | reverse complement strand
TTGTGATGTCATATTGCAGCATAGTGAAGGCACATTGTAACATAGTGATAGGACATTGAGCAATATATTGGTACATGGGGTGATAGTTTGGCACATGGAGCATTGTGATTTCACAAAGGAACCTTGTGAATTCATATTGCACATTGTGATGCCACCATGGATGATTTTGTTGTCATATTTGGTAATGTGAGGGGACAGTGAGCACCGTGTCTGCATATTGAGCATGGTGACAACACAATTGATCATGGTAATGACACAATTGCGCATAGTTGATGGCCTCATGGAGCATTGTTATGGCACATGTGCCGATACAGTTGTCACATGGGAGTATTGTGATATTACATTGGAACATTGTGAACTCACAATGAAACATTGTGAAGTCATATTGTAACATTGTAATGGCACATAGTGCACTTTGTTGTCCCATTTGAGCATTGTGATGACACAATGGAACATTGGGAAATCTTAATGTAACTTTATGATGGCATCATGGAGTATTGTGATGTCACAATGGAATATTGTAAGTTATATTGCAACATTTTGATGGCACATTTGAGCAATATAATGACACATTGGGCGATTGTTTGGCACATTGGAACAATGTGATGTCACATTGAAGCATTGTGCTGTCACAATGGACATTGTGAAGTCATATTGTCACATTGTGATGGCACCATAGAGTATAGTGATGGCACATGGGGCATAGTGTTGGCACATTGGAACATTGTGATGTCACATTGGAGCCTTGTGACATTGTACAATATGGTACAATGTGACGTCATATTGAAACATTGTGATGACACCATGGAGCAGTACAGTGGCACACGGGGTGATAGATTTGTCACAGTGGAGCAATGTTGCCGGGGATACGAGCCAGCAACCCCTGTGCAGTGATTTTTGGGGATGAGTAAGCACACCATTTGCCAGCCCATGCCGCCCCCAGTACCGGGGAAAATCAGATGCAACAGGGAGCCTAGTCAAGCAGAGACTCATTTAATACAGGTGTTACAGAGCTTATAAAGGCACCTGGAAATCCACCCTCCCCCTGAGTGTGTATCTTAAGCATGGTCACGTTCTGATCATGGACTCCTCAGCCGTGCGGAAGTATCCTTCAGACTTTTAAAGCAAGTCAGGCCACGCCCCAGTAACTTCCTCTCGGACTCTGCAAGATGGGGCCATTAGGGCCCCACATCTCCCCCTTTTATTTTTATTTTAAGGCTGGACTGACTTTATTTCATGGGTTACCCACCTCATAGGCGGCTCCCTGAGGGGTGATGGCTATCTCCTTCCTCTAATCTTATGCATTTCTGCCTGTCTTAGGTTGTGTTACCTTTGATCTAGCCTTGCCCGTCATTGGACCATTCACCTGGCCATGTGTATGTCCTGTCTTAGGACTGATTGTTATGGCACATCTTACCCGTCCTTGGTTAAAAATGCATCATGATTAAGGGCAGACATGTGGGTAATGCCAGCCTGTGAGAGTCTTAGTCTTTGCCTAACTCGGTTAGCCAAGCGTGGACAACTGGAGGGGGTCCTGGGGGAGTCTGTAATCATAAGGAAGTGGGTCGTGGCAGTTCCCCGGGTCCTCTGTCTCCAAATTATCTGGTAAGGACAAAGATAAGCATTATCAAGAGACACAAGCAAGTCATGGCGTAGGAAAAGTTGAAATACTTCTGAGACCATGTAACTTTTAGCCAATCAGCCAGTTGTCTGAAAGACCAAGAGACTGACTGGCAATGAAGCCAAGGACCTGGGTCCTTCATCTCAGATGGATATAAATAAAGAGAGGAATTTTGTCTCATGAACTATTGTCCATGGACCATCATGCTAGTCAGTCGGATCCTGGCCTACCAGCTTAAGGTTTTTCGCAGGCAAATGTCCTGTAGAGAAGACACAGCCAAAGCCTTGACCATGGTTAACAGTGGATCTGGGCCTCTCTTATCCCGTAATGGGGTCCTTCCACCTTACCCATACCTCAGGTCTCTGCTCCTGTCATCCCCAATGCTTCTGAAACCAGGATTCCAACAGATTTTTTTGAAAATTAAGAACATTAATAGTGAATAAGGCCATACCCAACTGTTGGGGGCTTATTCCCCCTTTTTGTTTTTGTAATTGAATTTTTAGGTTTTGATGGTTGCGTTCTATAATGGCTTGACCTTGGGGATTGTAGGGATTTCCTGTATTGTGTTGAATTCCCCAACATGAAAAGAAATATTGTAAATTTTTACTCACAAAACATGGTCCATTATCAGTTTTAATTCTTTGGGGCAGTCCCAACGAAGCAAACCACTGGAGAAAATGAGACTGAGCATGTTTAAACTTTTCTCTTGTATGAGCGGTAGCCCACCAGGCATGTGAGAATGTGTCGATGGACACAAAAATATACTTAAGCTTTCCAAAAGGAGCATAGTGTGTGACATCCGTCTGCCACAAGGAATTGGGCTTGAGTCCCCTGGGGTTTACCCCTGGCTGTTGCAGAGGTGGCACATGCAGAAAGGGTTGACAAGACTTACAGGTATGTACAATCTTCTTTAAGTCCTTTATGGGAACTTGAGGAAACCTCTTATGAAGTCCCTGCCAATTTACATCAATGAGGTTATGTAACCCCTGAGCTTCATTCAGGCCTGCTGCCAGGACCTGGGTGGAAGCCACCTTGTCTGCCTCTGCATTGCCTTTGGATAAAAGCCCAGGGAACCCTTGGT
>NW_008357958.1:0-1480 GCF_000622305.1 Nannospalax galili | reverse complement strand
TCATCAAGGGAGTAATGGGGTTCCCATCCAACTGGATATAAGAACCTAATAGCCCTGGAAGAAGATTGAGTACATACAGACTGTCAGAAATCAAATTCATGGGCTCACTTATCTTTGTTAATGCTAAAGCAATGGCCATGAGTTCCTTGAATTGAGCTTAGCCATCACAAGTGTGGACATATCTTTTTGGTTTCTCATCTTCCCCCGGGTATACAATCACTGCAGCTCCAAATTTGCCCCTGTCAGTGAAAACATTATAGGCTTTTACTAAGGGCTCCCTTATCCCCAGGATTCGGTGGGCGCTGCTGCCGCCGGGGCTGTAGCACTTGGGGGTGGGGTGGATCCCTAGTCACCCATGGACCAGACGGGAAAAGCCCCCTCAGCCACCTTCCCCAAACCGGGTCTTCCCAGCCATCCCAGAACCGGTTGCAGTGCACAGCCAACATTGGGATCCTTTTTTTCTAAAATGTGCCCAGGTTTCATGGGGCCCCTGACTCGCACACACCTTAGTTCAAGGTGGGTCGGGTTGGCGGCTTTCACCACCGACCCCATGTGCTCCACTCCACCTCGCCCTTCTGAAAAAGGCATCCATGGGTCTTGTTTTCATTGGTCCCAGAGGCCCTGAAGCTGGCCAGGAGATTCCTGAGGTCCTGCTTATGCCACGAATGTTAAAATATGACTTTTGAATGTTCCCTTGTGATATCACAATGCTCGAATGTGACATCACAGTGCTCCAATGTGCCAACACTGTGGCCCCATGTGCCATTATACTGCCCAAATTTGGCATCACAATGTTACAATATAACTTCACAATGTTACATTTTGATATCACAATAATTCATTGTGCCATCACAATGTTACATTATGGTGGGTCGTCAGGCTTATTGATTGCCTTACCCATCTTTCCAGGTATTGCTTACTCCTAACTTCCCGATAGGCCCCAATCCGTATTTCTTCTTTCATTCTTTCTTCTTTTCACCTTCCTTCGAGCCCCATTTTGGGTTCCAGTTGTGGGGGTTTGAGCCAGCAACCCTCGCACAGTGATTATTGGGGATGAGTTAGCGCACCATTTGCCAGCCCATGCTGCCCCCAGAACCAAGCACAATCAGATGCAATGGGGAGCCTAGTCAAGTGGGGACTCATTTATTACAGGTGTTACAGAACTTATAAAGGCACCTGGAAATCCCCCCTCCTGATGGCACCATGGAGTATTGTGATGAAATAATGGAACATTGCAACATCATATTTTCACATTGTGATGGCACATTGGAGCAATATAATGGCACATGCATCCATAGTGTTGGCACATTGGAGCATTATTATGTTATAATGGAACATTGAAAAGTCATATTGTAGCATTGTGGTGGAACATTACAGGAATATAATGGTACATAGGGCCATGGTATTGGAACATTGGAGCATTGTGGTTTCATATTCGAGCATTGTGAAGTCATATTGTAACATCGCGATGGCACCTTGG
>NW_008357957.1:0-589 GCF_000622305.1 Nannospalax galili | reverse complement strand
TTCACAATCTTCCATTGTGACATCACAATGCTCCAAGTTGACTTCCCAATGATCCACTGTGACATCACAGTGCTACAATATCCATATTCCAACACTATTGCTCCATGTGTTATTTTATTGCTCCATTATGTCATCAAAATGTTAAAATACGACTTCACAATGTTCTATTGTGACAATACAATGCTCAGTGTGCCAAACTATCTCCCAATGTGCCAGTATATTGCTCCAATATGCCATCACAATGTAACAATAGGACTTCCAAATATGACATCACAACACTCTTTCCCCATGTGCCATTCTATTGCTCCAATGAGCCATCACACTGTTAAAAATATAACTTCACAATGCCCCATTGTGAAGTCACTATTCTCCAATGTGAAGTCACAATTCTCCAATGTGCCATCAGCATAGCACCATGTGCGATCATATTGCTCCAACTTGCCATCACAAGGCAACAGTATGACTTCAAAATGTGACATCACAATGCTGCAATGTGAGAACACTATTTCTCCATGTCCCATTCTATTACTCCAATACGCCATTGCGCTGTGACAATACGACTTCACAATGATCGATTGTGAAGTCACAA
>NW_008357956.1:0-225 GCF_000622305.1 Nannospalax galili | reverse complement strand
GCTTCCATCAGCTACGCCCTGTCTTAGGTTGACTTCCTCCCAGAAGATCTTGCCTGTCTTTGACTACCGGCCCCTGTTAGGGGAGGGAGTGGAGCACAATCTCATATCATGCACAGTAGCCTTGACTTGCCACAAGGATTTCATAAATAACTTTACTGCCACCGAAAGAAAACAAAGACACAGGAGGAAAAGCACGGCAAGTCCTGCTAAACCACTCACAATGGA
>NW_008357955.1:0-455 GCF_000622305.1 Nannospalax galili | reverse complement strand
GTTATTTCATGCAGTAGAGACTGCTGTACAGCATCATCTTATTAAAAGGAATGGAATTTAAAAGTATTTGGTGCTCAGAACCACATATGAGGGAGAACATACATCCTTTTTTTGAGTCTGTGTTATTTCACTTAGTATAACAGTTTCTAGATCCATCCATTTACCTGCAAATTTCATTATTTCATCTTTCTTTACTACTGAATAGAACTTCATTGTGTAAATATGCCACATTTTTATTAACCACTCATCAGTTGAGGGAAATTTAGGTTGCTTCCATCTCTTAGCTGTTGTGAAAAGATAAGCAACAAACATGGTTGTACAAGTGTCTCTACAATAGGATGAGTTTTTTTTTGGGTACATGCCGAGGAGTGGTATAACGGGGTTACATGTTAGGTTCGTCTTTAGGGTTTTTTGTTTGTTTGTTTGTTTGTTTTTGGTCTTTTTGAGACAGGGTC
>NW_008357954.1:0-508 GCF_000622305.1 Nannospalax galili | reverse complement strand
CACAACATAAAACAGTACAACCTTAAAAACCCCACAGTCCTTAAAAAATCCGAAAACTTAAACTTAAAAGTTCACAGTCTCTTTTAAAAGTCTCTTAACTGTGTGTGGGATTCTGTAAAATTCAAAAAAGTACTGTCTTATTTCAAAGGGAAGAATCGGGCACACCTAAGCAAAACCAAAGTCAAGCAAAGCAGCTCAAGGCTGGACATCTGGGATTCACTCACGATCTTCTGGAATCCAAGGGGTTCTGGCACCTCCACTTCTCTGACTCTGCCATCCACAGCACACACAGCTCATCTCACAGACCCAGGCCAACTCCATTCCACACCTGCCGCTGTCCTTGGTGGTCGTCCCATGGTCCCGGCATCTCCAAAAAGCTGGGGTCGCCACTGAAACTGAGGCTACACATTCACCAATGGCCTCTTCTTGCCTCTTGGGGTGCAAATTCCCAGATTCACTCCATGACCCCTTCAGTCCTGGGGTCTTCACTGCAACTGAAGCTGCACTT
>NW_008357953.1:378164-392531 GCF_000622305.1 Nannospalax galili | reverse complement strand
GCAGGGGAACAAGAACTTTGGTGTTGGCAATTGCACCAAGAGTGGTGTTTGTCTCTGGTCGGATTTAAAATTCTCACATTCACAGCACGCTGGCTTTACTGATGCCGCCTTTGCTTCATCAGCTGACCTTGTTTTATTTCCGTCATTCCCAATCCTGAATCCCTCCTGCAGAGGCAGGCTCTAGGACATATTTACAATGTTTGAACTCTCTGAACAAATCTAGAACATACATTCAGATAAGTGCAGGTGTTCTAAGGGACAGAAAACAGATGTTCTTTTTGGTAGGTCCGTAGGCTTCCTTGTGGGGTACCTATTGTTCTTCAGGAAACAGTCCTTGTGCCTCTCTAACTAGTGCAATGCCAGAATGTCTGCGTTCTCTATTGTGATAGCCTTAGTCGCGGTCTTTGCTGGAAGAGCCAGATCATCAAGGAATCAGTCAACATGAAGCCTAAAGGACCCAAAGAAGACACTCTCTTTGGATAGGGAAACATTGGGTCATTTTACTGCAAGCAAACATTTTTGACAAAATAAATATGAATCTTTTCCCTATCAGAAAATACAGCCTTTTAACATTAAAAATGAATGTTTAGGAGGGCTTTAGAGACAAGAGTCTGGCAAAATCGTGTCTCAGCATGTTTTCCCAGGTCTGAAATTCTTTGCCAGGGTGTTTTTTTCATGGATCTTTCAGATGGACCAGGAGAGGACACACTGGTTTTGAAAGGCATGAAGTAGACAAATGCCATCCAAAGTGTTTGTTTCAGTAGAAGGACTTTAGGCCAGACTGCTTGGATGCTTAAGCACATGAATAAAAGGTGTACATTTTTGGAGAAACACAAGTGGTCATTTGGGACGCGTTGATTTTAAGGTGAGATGGCCAAAAAGTTCTGTGAGGAGGCTGGGAGGTGTCCTTGATGTGGTATTTTTTTATGCAAAATTGTAGGCTGCAACTGGGAGTTCACGCATGTGTGTGCACGTGGCTGAGGCGCTCTGGCGCATGCTCATAGTCTCCCGCGGCTCTGTCCGTTGTGCACCAGCTCAGGGAGAAACGTTGGCTCTGGCGCGAGCAGGGAGGATGCAGGGCGCTGAGGTCGTGGCCACGAGCATGGAGATCCAGTCCTAACGTCCTAACGTCCGGTAGCCATGGCAGCATGGAGTTCGTTACGTAGAAAGAGGTAACGAATACTCAGACCTAAATGCCAAACCATCATTGACTACCATCATCACCTTTTGGCTGTTAGCTCTTTGTGCATTAAGGGCCTGGATGGCCTGAGTGCCCCAGTGTCCTCCCAAAACTGCTGGAGCCTGGGCATTTTTACACCACAGGCATTGGCAAGCAATCGCATTGGGGCTTCTCCCAATATTCTTTGGATTGCCTGACTTTTGATGTGTGCCAGAGGAATTTAATAAATATGATGTGAACTTTGAAAGTGTGTCACATGTATGTCTCTTACACTTTCAGGAAGCTTCCCAAGTGTTTGTGAAGCATTAACCAGTTCAGTAAAGAAGTAGCTGGTATCCTTGAAAAAAGGGCGAACTCTTGACAGTTCACCTATGAAATTTGTCTATGTAAGCAAAAATATCAACCAGCCATCATCTTCTAATTACACCGATTTGCAGTGAATTTACTGATTTTGCTCAAATAACAGGGCTTTTAAATTCTTATCTCCTCTTGGAGATACAAAAGTGGCAGTAATAAAATCATCATGTGAGAATAAGATGAGCAAAAGGAATTTATGATTAAGAACATTTTATTATTAAATGTAACTTACCTGTGAGTAAAATAGGATGCTCATAGAATATCAGCAGGATATTGGGAGTGCCATGTGTGTTTGAGAATGTGAGGAAGTGCTTTGTGATGGGCACAGGAATTGTGAGATGACTGTTCTCCTGTGAAAATGTGATGTGTTCTTGCTGGCTTCTTGGGGAGGGTGATTTACCATATGTGGTTTAGGACATATATTGAAAATGTGATTTATGAAGCTGTAGTTTAGGGTAATGTTTTAAGTTGAGTGGTTAAGAGTCTTATGTGTTTGTGTGGTAAGTTGAGTGGTAAGAGCCTGATGTGTTTGTGTGGGTGATGGTGTCTCTTTAGGTATTTGAAATTATGGGAATTTATGTATTTGATAGTGTATAGTGCTGTGTTTGGAGAATGTGAGAGATGGTGCTTGCAAAAATGGAGTGTTGGTTGGGTGTTTTGGAATATTTTACCTCCTTGTTTTTTCCCTTGGAAGTTAGGATTTGGGAGTATGTAATGGAATTTGAAATAAATACATGTATGTTGGGCAAGAAATACGTGTATATGGGCATCTTAAATAACTGTGTATATTTCTATCATTGTGCAAATGGGTGAACATGGGAAATGTAGAAAGGTTATTAGTGATATTGTAGATGGTTATGGAATTTGTGTATTTTAGCATGTGAGGCATCTGCATGACTAATTGGTAGAATGAATAGGCACATCTGTGGTGTGGAGTTTGGGTGATTCTACATTTGGAAGGTGGGTGAGTTATGTGCATGTAATATTTGTAGTTTCTCATCTCATTTTTGCAGTTTTGTGTGGGATTGTGTTTGGGGACATATTTGTGTATTTGTGGTTTTCTGTGTATGCATATAGATGATTGGACACTTGTGAAGTGTATGTGTAGTGGAGTTTGCATTGACTTGTATGTCTCATGTGTGTGCATGCTTTCTATGTATGACCAGATGTTTGTGTGATGAATATTTGGGTGACAGCATGTTTGCAAGATGACAAGATAGTTTGAATGAATATTTCCTGTGAGTATATGTTATAAATAGGGAGTAATTTGTATATATGCTGGAAGTAATGTGCATATCTGTTGGAGAGGTGAGGTTGTACGTTTGCACAGGCAAGTGTGGGGACTATACTACCTATATTAGAGGTTTGTAGTGCAGTTATTTGTTAGTATTTGAGGATGTAGGAGGTTGTTTGTTTCTACTAGCTAGTGAAAATTTGGGGTTTATAGTTGAGTGGTATTTGAATTTCAAATGTTTGCTGGAGATACTTCTATGTGTGTTGGACATTTAAACTGGTTGTATGCATACATCAATGTGTACATGAAATACAGAAAATCATTCATAGAAAATGAGGCCATTTGAACATATTAAAAGTGCATTAGATTTGGTTAATGTATGTTTCTGTGTTTGGTTAATGTATGTTTCTATGTTTGGGGGATGAGCTTGGGAGGTCGTATTCTGTAGATGTGGAATGTGGTCCAGTGTGCTACAGAAGTATATATTCAGGTACTGGAAATATTTGTGTGTGCAAGTGTGTGCGAGCTGTGTGTGTGTATGTGAGATAATGTAAAGAAATTAGTTGTTATACTGATATTTGATGGGGGTGTCTGTGTCTATTTCTATTTTTTCTGTTCTTGGTATTGGGCATAGGACCCAGGGCTCCATACATGAAAGATTTATATTTTCACGTTCTGTATGTGTCTGAGTGTTTGAATATCAATTCATGAGTTTTATGAATGTGTGTATTTAGATCATTGCATATATAGGTGGGTCTGGTGGTCCTCTTTCTGTTTATTCTGGATTGAACTCTTGAAAACTATACTTGAATATGTGGCTTCATTGTTTGTGTTTGTTATTTTGTATTGGAAAAATATATATTGTTTGTGGCTGTATATGCATTTGAGTTCATGAGGATTCTGCTTGTGTTTTTTGGTAGATGTGGGAAGTTCCTTGTTTTTTGTTTGCAAACAAAGAGACTGTGTAGTTTGTGTGCATTCAGGAATTTCTGAGTATTTGGAGAAGGACTGTAAGATTTCATATGGGTCTGTTTAAGGGTGATTGACATAAGAGAAAATTATTTTATACTTGGTAGTTTTGCAGAGCCTATGCCTATTGGGTTTCTGTTGTGTCACATGGGCAGTGTGTTTGTTGTACATGTATGCACATGTTACTTATGTGTGCATAGTTGTAGCAGGGATGTGTGAATACCCAGGATAAATAGGGTTGTTTTTCCTCTAAAATTCACAAACAGGCAGGATGTCTGTGCGTTCAGGGTGCTGGTAGCAGTTGTATGTATATGATCACAAACTATGTTTTAGAAAAATGTGCTGTGGGCTGGAGGTGGAGTGAAGGCTCTTGCATGGGGATTGGGTAGAATGTGTGCCGTATTCATATGAAAGAATGTGGGTGTGCAGGAGCTAGCTTATGGTAGCTGATGGTAGTAATTAATCTCTTCCAAATTCAGTGACATCAGGTTAGTAGATGACATTGATCCTGCTGGTATTGTTGATATTGTTACATGGTGTTAATGTTGAGGCTTTCTTCCTCCCCTTGTATGATATCTTATCGGTATTTACACACCTGCGTATGCATATACACACATGCATGTATACAGTATATACATATATACATATATATGAGACCATATTTTTTAGAACAGGCAACAATGAATTTCCATGTATCAGAAATCTATGTGAATTGTGAGTAGGCCATTAGGCCACTGCCCCTGGTTATTCTCCACATAAACGGTGAAGAGAACACAGACTTAGAAATCAGCTACCTCGTTGCAATCTCAGTTTTGAAAAATGGTTTACTTCTGAGTGTGTCAGATATTTCGCCTATAAAATTATCATATTTAGTCTCTAAATATAAGCTTTGAGCTTTATGATTCCAAGATAACAACACTTGCTATAGGCATTTTTCTGGAAGGCATATCTACCTGGCACATTACAGCCTTTAGACTATACATTGTACATATTATTGTACATATTAATAATTTGTCTATAAATAATAAGTACTAATTTCCAAACAATTTCTCTTTAATTTTTTAAATAAAAATTGCTTGAAACATAATATATATGTGTAGCTAAACAAATTAGTTCATAAAATGTGTCCATACATAGTCAATTTGTGCTTGATGACAAAGACATACCATTCCAATCCTAAACATGCATAAAAAAGATAAAATCTGTTTCTAATTTCATATACACTGAAATACAGACAAAACAAATGATAAGGTGCCTTCATCAGCCATCTCATCGGTCTTCTACTTGATGCTCCTCAGGCAACATGGAGTGCTTTTTCTCAGTTCTTTCATTAGCTTCCATGGGAGCTGGTTCTTAGTTCTTTTATTACATCCCATTGGAAATTTATTGTTCAGGAATTGTGCTCTTCAGCTGTCGTGGGTCTCAGTAGTAGGTAGGGACTGTGTAAATATGTCACCAAGGAGGAGATGCCTACATACACATCCAAGAGTTCATAAATGTGACTGACCTTCAATAAATTGTATCTGACTAGGGCTTACCTTATATATATATATATATATATATATATCAGAAATTAAATGATACAGATCCTATTTACTACTAGAATTTAGCTCAGGAGACCGACTCTAATGTTTCTAAGGTTATTCTGAAATGCTAAAAAGAAAAATAACTTATTGTATATGTCTAGTGTGTGTACAGCCCGCAAATTTTTGATTGGATATAATGCCTGCTTCTGGATGTAGAACACACATCTGGTACTGTAAACCATACCAACCTGATATGGTAGGGGAGGATATAGGCCCCAGTGGGGAAGCCACTGCAATTGTTTTGTTAGATGGGTGTGATGCACCTGCTAAAGTACCATCCAAGCATTTGTGTTTACACCTATAGGTTAAGCTATTATATCAGCCACTGTTTAGATGTTCTTGCTTCTTGCTGTTTGTGTTTTTATAATAATTGGAATCCCACTGAAATGGGCCAAGAGCCCATGGAAAACTGATGATGCAGAGATCTAAAAGTTCAGTGCCTTACCACAATGGGAGGAAGATCATCCCACACCTATCACCCCCTCCAAGGCTCAGGGACTTTTCCAGGAAAGGTTGGGAGAAAGAATGTAAGAGCTGGAGGAAGGGGTGGAGTGTTGACTGGAAGTGTCCTCTGACCACTATGCCAGCAAGCTACAGTCACACCTGCTTCTTATGCTGGTCAAGGAGTTGATGGGGGAGTCAGTTACACCTCCCACCCAATCAGTTTGCCTTAGCTGCATGTGGCAAGGAGCTAAAAATTTATAAGCCAAGAATACCATGAGGGACCTCTCTCACCATTTTGTGAAACTGTGGGGAAGTCACAGGATCTGTATTTGAGTATGGACTTTCCAGAGCAGCCACAGATGGGAGGGGCACTCTTCTGTAAATAAATCCCTGCCCTATGCTCTGTTAGCAAGCCCAATAAACTTGTTAGGATTAATAGTTTGGAGGAATATTATTTCAGTTTGTTGTAAGAACGGTGGGAGGAGGAGGCCTCGCCAGGATCCTGGAAGCCACACGCACCTCCCAGCAGTAAAATTTTAGTACATAACCCTTCACTGAAAATCAAAAGACAAGAAGCTCTCCTTGTTCACAAGTCACAAGTTATTGCTGGAAAAATGTGTTAAAAATTGCCTGTCTTTGCAATAAGAAAAAAGATAGGAAGAAAATATGAAGTGTTAAAACTCTTATGAAATGAAAGGGTGGTTAAATATTTCAAGGGTACATGTTATATGGAATCTCAGATATGAAAAGAGGCATAAACATTGGCAGTAGACGAAAGGCATAAACATGAACAAGAAAGTTCACTACAAATTAACAATTTATATGTATATAACAGAAAAACCTGATTTAAAGTTCATGAAAATACACACAACACACAGAGGACAGGATATAAATTGGACTTTTTCTTTCCTTGTTGCTTTGTGTCCACAACTTAAACAAACTTGTACAGGAGTGAGGGAGTTAGAGGAACTGGGCCAATGGGGAAAGCAGGGCAGTCATTTAAGCCGGTGTGCTGCTTGCACCTGGATTGCTTCCTGTTGAGGATTTCACAGGTGTTGCAACTTTGTTCTACCCACAGATCAAACTGTACGGATCCTGTCGAAGACTACCCCTCACCCCTAAGACCCCAGTGACGGGGAGGGCTTTAAGGAGTGGGAATATATGTAAATATGAACACATGTGAGTGTGTGAAAGGTATTTTAAATAGCCCTTTATATGTACATATATATGTATATATATGATACACAATCCTTTAATACAATCATACCACATCATTGCAACAATTTTTAAATTCACAATTTTCAGAATATGAATTTGTATTTTAGATTATTTTAACAAAATAGTAATTTACTAGCACTAAAATCTGTTTTGCTATAGGTTGGATCATAGAATCCCTTAACGACGTTTTAAGTCTGAAGCTTTGTGATACATGACTCTTCTACTAGATATCTAAGAATTTATAAGGTAATCTAGATTAGTATGCCCCATATTATCTTCTTTTCCATTTATGCATAATTAATCTTCCAATTTATGAATCTATGAGTAAAACTTAGCTTTATATTGAATTGTATTTAATGGACACAATCACAAGAAATATTTTAGAGCACCAGTTTAATTTATAGATCAAAATAAAGGTACACAATTTCTATTTATGTGAAAGTGTTGTTTAGGGCTGTCCTATCTTCTCATCTTCCTGAGCTCCGCTACCATGACTTGCCTAGTATCTTCATGACTGAGCTTGTTGACTGGTCATGCCCCTCCCCCAACCACATGGAATGAGGGGCAAGGAGACCCTGGCTTAAGAGTCCAGTCACACCTCTGAATCTGTGATTAGAGATCCATCTACAATTGCACATGGCCTGGAGGAAGGGCTAGCATTTTTATAGAGTAGAGAAGACTAAGGGAGGGTCTCTCTCCATTTTGTGGGCTATGGAAAAGCCATCATCCATGCTTGAGTGTGACCTTAGGAAGGGAATGCCCACATTTCTATAAGTAAATCCTCAACCATTGCTCTGTGAGTAAGCCCAATAAACTCATTGATTTCCCAGAATACAGGTTGGTGAAGTTGCTCCTTGATTTGTTGTTGGGACCACGGAAGGAGAGGGTGGTGGTTGTTTACACTTACCCAAAGATTTTATCAACAGCAAGTGTTATAAAGTATATGCTTTATTCTTGAAGGATGATGCCAGTTATTTTTTTCCTTGTTTTTTGGAGTAATTATAATTACCTTTCATTGTGCTCCTTTTTAGCAAAGAAGAAATACTTCCATGTGTCTTGTTTCAAACATCCAAGTGGAGCCAGACATGGAGGTGCATGCCTTTAATCCCAGCACTTAGGAGGCAGAGGCAAGCTGATCTCTGTGAGATCAAGGCCAGTTTGGTCTACACAGAGAGTTCCAGGCCAGATGCGGCAACAGGGAGACCCTGTTTCAGACATACATGTACATATCCAAGTGGAATAAAAGTATTAATTTGAAGAAGCACATAAAATATTTTGTTCTGTCCAAAAATATTTTAAATTCAGAGAGAAAATTGCATGTAAAGATTTCAGATATATAATAATCTTGGAGCATGAATCAGTTTCAAATTCAAAGGCAAAAAAGATATACCAAAACTAACAATAGTGTGCCTTAGGGGCTTCAAACAGTTTCAACTTTCACTGATGTAATGTCTACTGAGAGCTGGCCACAGTGTTTACAAGAGACACCAGAATTTTGAGTCACACACTTGAATACACAGTGTACTTAGGAAATGTGCTAGTGAATCCAGAAACATGATGCCACAGAACTATGTTAGGATGTTGAGCAAAGGCTATGATTTCAAGACCTGGTTCCATCACTTACAAAGCATGTATTGGCTCTATTTTTCTCCAGAGCTAACTATATCAGTCTCTCTACATGTGGTTTCTGGGGCTCCACAGACTTCTAGTACAAAGCCCTGTCTTCAGATCTCATTGTCCATCTGAAAGACATACTTTGGATTGCCCAAGCTTTTCTACTGGGGCTTTATATTTTCCCTAGAGGAAATCAAGTCATTCCAAGATTTTAACTATCATTTGCCAGTTGATTATTTTCAATTTGTATCTCTGATTCTAACTTCTTATTTAATTTCATAATAATAAAGACACCTTCTATTTGAGTAGATACATGAATATATAATTGTCATCTTTAATGCCATTTCTATATTCTGAGCACATCAGTAAATCATGCCACAGTCCATTTATGTTTATAAAGCAGAAATTTGTAACACCTTCCTTTTATTCAGTTCCCCAAATTCATTGTTTCTATACAAACTCTGTTTTTAGATCCACTTCTCTCTGCTATTTCTGTCACTAACCTTGTTCAAACCACCATTATTTCCCTGAAAAACTGCTATGGTCACACTCTTACTGGACTCTTTATTTCTAAATTTGACCTATACAGATTTATCACTACTTAGAATCTATAAAAGCACTTGAAGGACCTCCTATGGTGTCTGTGATAAAAATCAAAACTTGCTCTGCATCCCTCCCAAGCTCTACTTTCCCCCACTCTATTTTGCATACTAGACACAATGACCTGCTTTTCTAAGCATGCTGTGCTGTACACCCAGGGGCTTGTACCTAATCTTCACATAGCTGATTTGTTCTAATCTTTGGATCTCTGCTCTCATGAAACTACTCCAGAGGCTTCCTTGATTGTTCTGTTGAAAGTGTTTTTATGAATGACTGACTTTCTCTATCCTACTCATTTTTCTATTTCCTTTTAGAGTTAACATGTCTATAAAGATCTTACTGGTTTGTGCTTAATTTGGTGGTAATATAGCTCTCCTTTCTAGAATGTAAGCTCCCTGATTATGTGTTTGCTTTAATGTTAATCTCTTATGCTTACAGAGAACTCTCTAGAATACCTAAGTATGAGATAATGTGTTACTTTTGCATAGCTAAACCCCAAACATCTGGGAGAGCAACTGAAGGAAGGAATGTTTTATTTTGGCTCATGGTCAGCGACTTTAGTCCATCAACATTGATGTCTTTGTTTCTGAGTCTAAGATGAGGCACAATATGGTCTAGGAGCATGTGGAAAAGGAATTTGTTCACCTTATGGCAGAGAGGAAGAGCACAGACAGGAAAGGGCTAGAGACCAAGTATAACCTTCAAAGGTGCATCACTAGTGACCTACTTCCACCAACCAGACCCCACCTCTGAAAGTTTCTACCATCTCTCAAAATGTCATCAGTAGTTGGAGAACAAGTATTCAATCCATGAACCTGTGTGGCATATTCACCATAATATCTAAATATATACTTAGACAGACTGATTTTAATTACTCATCATCTGGAAACAAGAAATTTCTATCTTGTAGTGCTCTTGAGAAAGTTAAACAACATAGTATAGACATCGTTATAGAATCTGAAAGATGTTAAATACTTCAGGATTACAATAAACCCGATAGCAAGTAATCATTTTCAGTACCCAATAACTAAGGGTCTACAGATCCTGGAGTTCTTCTATTGTGGTCTAATGGCTTGGCAAACTTGGATCTGAAAGGTTTTGTTTTAAGTTATTGGAAAACAAAAATATTTTAATAACACAAAACTATATAAAATTCAAGTTGCAGTATCCATAATTTTTTGAAATATGAACTCAGTTATGCAGACATTTCATTAACAAACCATCTATGGCTACTTTCTTGCTCACAACCACAGTACTGAATAGTTATGCCAAAAACTCTGACCAGCTGGGCATGGTGGTGTGTGTGCCTTTAATCCCAGGACACAGGAGGTAGAGGCTGGTGGAGCTCTGTGAGATGGAGGCTAGCCTGGTCAATATAGCAAATTCCAGGCCAGCTGTGGTGACAGGGAGAACCTATCTCAAAAAGACAGAAAGGAAAAAAAAAAAAAAAACCCTCTCTTAACAAAACTAAGTTTTCATGTAAGAATGAATTAGATCAACTCAGGCCTATTTCCCCAAAATACATATACATTTTAAAAGATTTATACATTTTAATTTTATGCATTTGAGTGTTTGCCTGCATTTATGTAAGCAAATCCCTTATATGCTTAATGCTCATGAAGGCCAAAGGAGCACTTAGGATCCCCTGGAGCTGGAGTTACAGGCCTTTGTGAAACAGCCTGTCAATGGAACCAACCTGAGTCTTCTGAAAGAGTAGCAAGTGCCCTTAACTGAGCATCTCTCCAGCCCCTAATTTATATTGTTTTAACCTCACTTTGTTGATATAGAAACTGAATTTAGCAAATGAAATATGAGTTTTATTATGATTGCAGTGCTCAATATATCCCTCCATGTTACTTAAATTAATTTTTCACAACAATCATATTTGTTAACATTATTGAAAGCTTTCCTCTTAGTAGACAGTGCCCCAATCCAAATTCTCAACTAGCCAATTCTTAAATGTATATTAAACCACTTTTATCATGATTACCTATTAAAAATGTGCTTATTCGGTTTACTTGTCATATTCTGATGGAAGCATGTGTCCTATCAGCTCATTAAGATTTCTAATGTCATTGTCAGTTTAGCTGAAAATGGTAAAAGAATTATTCAGGATCTCAAAGTGCTGTGGAGAAGCCAGTAATTCCAGGAGATGTGTCTGATAAGTATAAGGAATGGCCTAAAAGCATCTGTGGAACAGAAGCAACAACTGAAATTAGCCTACAGTGAAGAAGTCTTATCATCTAAGATATTTGCTGGTATAAGAGGTAAAACCCACCTTATACACACACACACACAGAGAGAGAGAGAGAGAGAGAGAGAGAGAGAGGAGAGAGAGAGAATAGATAGATTATTGAGTAGCATCATATCCAAAGAATTGTAAGAACAGGAGTCAAAAACAGATTCTTAAATATTAGCATACCTTCTGGAAACTAAGGAATGTAAAACCTGACTATTTTTCCTCCTTCATTTCATGCAATTTAAACCAGTTCCATGAAGCTTTTCTGGCCTTCTCTCTAAATGCTCCAGGGAACAAAAACTATATATCTTAGATACCTTTAAGGTATCTGTTTATTTTTGTATGTTCCTGTATGTGCTATTGTAAGTTCATAGGGGTCACAAGGAACATAGCCTTCTGATAAGGGTCTGACTTTTATTTCTCCATTTCATGCTGGACATACTATTGCAATAAAACAAAGAGCAGGCCCTTGTTCTAGAGCACAGCTCTGAGAATTCTGAAGGAACATGTTCTCAGCAGTTCGGGTTCATTCCTGGACTTAAAAGGGATGCTAGTATCAGGCTGTTTTAAGCATCACTGTAATGTGACATAATGCTACATTTTAAGGCTATTGTGATGGGGTTGCTATCCAGATGTCATTCTCAAAATGTTCATTATTGGTCTGTAGAAACACTATTGATTTTTGTATGTGGATTTTAAATCTTGCTACTTCGCTAAAAGTGGTTATTAGATCCAAGAATTATTTGGTAAAGACTTTAGGATCTTTTAAGCATAGGATCATATCATCTACAAAAAGAGATAATTTAACTTACTTTACCTTTTGTATTCTTTTTATTTATTTATCTTATTCCAGCTAAGACTTTAAGCACTATATCACATGAGGGTGAAGAGTGAATAGCTTTATCTTGTTTACCAATTAGAGGACATGCTTGATGTATGCCCCTTTGGTATAATGTTGGCAAAGGTTTTCTTGTAGGTAGCCATTATTGTACTGAAGTATGATTCTTCTAGACCTAGTTTCATCTCAGCTTTATTATGAAGGGATGTTGAATTTTTTCAAGGGCTTTTTTCTACATCTATTGAGATGATTATGTGATCTTTGTCCTTGATTTTACTTATATGCTTACTGCATCATGTTTATTGATTTATATGTGTTCCTTCTTTGTTTGGAATGAAAGTTACTTAATCATAAAGTGCGATTTTTTTAAATGTGCTGTTTACTTTTCTTTATATTTATTTTATTGAAAATTTTTGCATATATGATCATCAAGAAAATTAGCCTTTTATTTTCTTCTGGTCTTGTGACCTTTGCAGATTTGGTATGGAGGTAATACCAGCTTTCTAGATTGAGCTTGAACACGTTTCATGAAATTTGTATTTCTTAAAAGGCCCTGGCATGGTGGTGCACCCCTTTAATCCCAGCACTCAGGAGGCAGAGGCTGGTGGATCTCTGTGAGTTCAAGGCCAGTCTGGTCTGCACAGTGAATTACAGGACAGCTGGGGCTACAGGGAGACCCTGTCTCAAAAACAGCAAAAAAATTAAAAAAGGTCAGCAGAATTTACCAATTTGTTTGGTCATGGACTTCTCTTTTGGGGAGACATAACTATATCAATCTCAGTTTTTGCTTTTTTGAGAGAATTTTATCATATGCATTTAATTTTGGTAGGTGATATATGTCAAGAAATCTCTCCACTAAAAAAAAAACTTTATGTGTATGTGTGTATTGCCTGCATGTAGGTAAGTGCACCCATGTCATGCAATGCCTGCAGAGGTCAGAAGAGGCTGTCAGATGCCCTGGAACTGGAGTTACAGACAGTTGTTAGCTGCCATGTGGGTGCTGGGATTTGAACCCAGGTCTTCTACAAGAACAGCCAGTGTTTTTAACTGCTGAGCCATCTCTCCAGACCCTGGCCTTTTCTTTTCGACATCTCAATATCTTTAAATGTAAGCTTTCTAAATATTTCCCAGTAAATCTATAGACCAGCTGTATCTGTTGTAACATGTACCTTTTCATTTCTAATTTTACATTTTCTCTCCTTTTGTTAGTTTGGCTAAGGGTTTCTCAATCTTGCTTATCATTTGAAAAGGGGCAACTTTTTATTTCAGTTATCCTCTTTGCTGTTCTTTCATTATCCATTTCATTAATTTTCAGTATATTCTTATCATTTCTTTCCTTCTACTAATTAGGGGATTAGTGTGTTCTTGTTTTTCTAAAAGCTTGAGGTATATGATTACATTTATTTCACTTTGATTTTTTAATGTAGGTCTTAATAGCTATAAATTTTCATTTTCAAGCTCTCTTCACTATATTGCACAGGATCTAATAAACTGTGTTTTCACTGATAATGGTTTCTTGGAAGTTTTTTATTTCTTATCCTCCCTCTTCTCAATTTTTTGAAGTGGTCTCAGGTTAGTTGCAGCTCTATTGCTCCAAATCCTGTGTCCAAAGTAAGTAATGGTTTCTTGGAAGTTTTTTATTTCTTATCCTCCCTCTTCTCAATTTTTTAAATGACCCACTCGATAGTTCAAAAGTGTAAGATGCAATACCCATGCACTTGTTTAGTTGATGTGGCTGCTTGTTGACTTCTAGTATGATAAGACATGGGAAAATGTTGCAACTATTCCATATTTTCAGGCCATGCTTTCTGGCCTAAAATGTCATCCATACTGGATAAAAATCTATGAACTACTGAGAAGAATGAGCAAGACTCAGCTATTGGAAGCAATGCTGCTTCTTTCAAGTCCATTTGCTGTATGATACAGTTTAACTATAGTTTTTCTTCATTGATTTATTTTCAATCTGGATGATATATATATTGATGAGTGTAGGGCATTGAAGTCACCCACCAATATGGTTTCTGGGCTTATATGTCCATTTATGTAGAGTAACACCAGTTTTATGACCTGGAGTGCAACTATGTCTGG
>NW_008357953.1:374180-375975 GCF_000622305.1 Nannospalax galili | reverse complement strand
CCCCACTGACATATACTCTGTCATCCCTGTTACTGCCCACTGTGTTGTCAGCGTCCCCAGCCATTTCCCAGTGCAATTCTATCCACTGAGGTCTAGTCAGCCTATCTAGAGTCCTTTGTTTTAGAAAGATCAGCTCTTCTTCACCTAGCAGCAATCAATTACCAATATTTCTTCAGATAAGATTGGGATCTACTGTTCACCTTCCTGCTATGTTGTGACTTTTCTTTCAATTTTGGTTTGAAGTCACTTTGTCACATTCTTGCTTTTGGAGTATATTATTTTCTGACTTTATTTATTCTTTTATTATTTTTTATTTGTTTTTACCAAATTACATATAGAATATCTCAATCAATCTTAATCATCTTTACACCTCTATTCCCACCAGCATCCTCCTATAGCCCCTACACTGGAATCCATATATTCTGTCATCCATATTAAGGCTTAATGTGTCAAGTCAGTGTGCCCAGATGTTTCTCAGTAGAAGTCTATCCACTGAAGTCTAGTCAGCCTATCTAGATTCTCTTGTTTTAAGAAGATCAGTTCTTCCTCACCTAGCAGTAATCTGTTGCCAATGTTTCTTCAGCTAAGATTGGGGTCTGCTCTTCATTTCCCCAGTTCTATTCTGGGTTTTTGTCTGTCTTTGCATAGGACTTTTATATGCTGACACCATTGCCATAGAATCATATGAGCAGGTTCCCAGGAGCTTGTAGGACTCTGTTTCCATATGGTCATTGTGGTGGTTTGAATGAAAATGTCCCCCATGGGCTCCAAGTATTTGGACATTTTGTCCTCAGATGATTGTGCTGTTTTAGGAGGTCTTAAAAGGTGTGGCTATCCTGGAGGAAGCCCACTGGGGTGGGCTTAGAGAGTTCTTAAGCCTTGCCAGATTTCCAGGTGCTCTCTTGCTTTCTGTGTCTGCTTGATGATGTGAGAGCTTAACATCTGCTGCTCCTGCTCCAGCCACTTCCAGCCACCATGCCTTGCTGCCATGATGGATTGTAATTCCCCTGGAACTGTAAGTTCAAAAGGATAAATTCTTCCTTCTATAAGTTGCTTTGAGTCAATGTTTGTATCACAGCAACAGAAAAGTAACTAATATAGTCATGTACCTCTTCTCTAGCTCTTGCAATATTTCTGGCCCCTCTTCCACAATGGTCCCTGAGCCTTGGGTGGGTGCAGTTTAATAAACATGTCCTGTCCAAGGACCATTATTTGGCAGACTCTTGATCTCTACACTTTGGCCATTTGTGACCTTTTGTGTTCCCAGCCCTCTGCTGCATGAGGGAGCTTCATTATTGAGGGCTGAGAGATTTATTAGTGTACTCTACTTTACCCTTGTCTGTGTTCCATGAGCTTTAGGTATAGAGGTTGCATTGTAGATATGTCACTTAGGCCTTGGCAATTCATAAACAATGTCTGTGTGTGACCAGTTGTGGTACCTGATAGTAGTCTCTGACTTGTGCAAAATGAGCTTCTTTAATGAGTAGTGACTGGGATATTTGTTTATAAGCATAAGGATATATATTTTTCATATAGTAAGAAATTACGTTAGTGTAGTGATGTGACAGCCTTGGAGTTTTCTCAAAGGTCTATGACCACTCCAGTCATGTGCATTTCATTATGTTTACAGTACCATACTTGAGTTTCCACCCATTAAGTAGGCTTTTAGTCCACTTAGGTAGATGTTGATTGCCCCTGAGATAAAAGTGCCACTACTGTACCAATGATGTATACTGTGCTGGTGACTGATGTGGTTATTTGGTCTTGAAACTGGTGTTGGATCATCCATTGATCT
>NW_008357953.1:370365-373273 GCF_000622305.1 Nannospalax galili | reverse complement strand
AACAATTGCACCCATGGTCATATCTTGCCAAGCTGATTGTTTTTGTAGTTTACAGCATGCATGGTTGGTAAGACTGTTGATGATGTTTTCCCCAGGGGTTTGCATAGAACCTTCTGGAACTATGAAGGGTGGCTAACAGCAAGGAATCTTCTAGGTCAGTACCAAAGTGATTTCTTCATACCCTATGGTAAAAATATGTGATATCTTCAGCAATAGGAACTTATTATGAAGGTTTGATGGTAAATCCTGTATTTTTTGGGAGAGGTCTCTGGAAGTCCCTGACCAACAATTAGAAGGGAGTTTTCCAACACTTGGCAGTGGGTTTTGGTTTGACAATTAATGGCTTCTGGGAGAAGTACTATCCCATGTGTAGGGTAACTTCATTTAAACCCCGTTTTTAATATATGTATATATTTTGGAACTTATAGTAGTTTTCTATATGGCGTTTTTAACACACCTAATGTGACTAATTCCTTCCCTACCCTCTCCGCTCTCTCTCCTCCCCACTTAAATCCCCCCATTATTCCCCCTTCCCCCTCCCTCAAGACCTTTCGTCACCACCATCCCCCTCCCCAATGGCCCCTTTCTAGTTTCATGGGTTCTGCAGGTTCACCAAGTTAAACATGCAATTTTAAAGATTTGAAGCTCAAATTCACTTATAAGAGAGAACATGTGGTGTTTGTCTTTCTGGGTCTGAGTTACCTCACTCAGTATAATTTCTTACAGTTCCAGCCATTTACCTGAAAATTTAATAATTTTATCTTTTTCTACATATGAATAAAATTCTATTGTGCAAATGAACCCCATTTTCATTATTCATTCATTAGTTGATGGACATCTAGGCAGTTTCCATTTCCTGGTTACTGTGAAAGAGTAGCAATGAACATGGAGGGAAAAAGTATTTCCATAGTAAGATAGAGAGCCTTTGGGTATGTACTCAACAAGAAAGTAATAACAAAGGATATGGAAAGGTAAAAAAAGAAAGAAAAAGCCAAATAGGAAAGAAGGGGAAAGAATATAAGGTAAAGGTGTGAAAGAATAGTGAGGGATAACAATGAAAATTAAATTCAAATAAAGTTAATAGAAAACAGCAAAAATTGAGGACAAGGGAGGTTGCTTTGTTGGTTCAACTTGCCTTGCATGAATCATTTCAGTCTGATCTTTGGCACACAGAAAAAGCTGATCTTGATAATTTATGTTTATAAACCCAGCTTTGGGTTGTTGGAGACACAAGGATCCCTAGGACTCACCAGTCAGATAGTCTAGCTCAATTGGTGAGGTCCAGGGAGCCAATGAGAGACCCTGCCTCAAAGAAGGATGGCATTTCTGAGGAAGACATTCAAGGTTATCTTCCAGCCTCCACATACACATATACATGTGCATACACACTTGCGTACACATATGAACCTGCACAAACACATACACACAGCACACACATGGCCTCATACATGCAAACACACATAGAAACACACATGTATTAATAAAACAAAAAAAATATAGGAAAAAAAGAGCTGGTAATACTTTTTGCTTCCTTCTCAGACTTCTGGTCCTAGAATTTGCCAGATATGGAGAAGACAGTGATTCTTTCTCCTTCTTAGTTCCAGTTAAATGAGGCAGTATGGACGCTTAGCTCTCTACCCACCCAGCCTATGAGCATAATTAAGAAAATGATGAATTCAAGGCAGTGTTTATACCAATGAACTCAGGTATATACCTCGGAAAAAAAAGTATTCTCAGAAAAAAAAAGAAACCTGTGAGCCTTTCTCTCTGGTCAAGTGTGTAGCTCAGAAAGATGAGTTCCATCGTACCTGAAATACTTTGTCATGATGCCCATGAGTGTTGGGAAAGCCCAAGCAGTGGTGGCCTATCCTCTAAATGTCTCTTAGCCTCTGAGTCAATGTGCTAGTCTTGAATTTTCTTCTCTGATTAAAGATTTATAGAAGCTCCTTGACTTATGATGACTTACTTCCTGATTAGTCTATCATACATTGCAAATTTCACATCAAACCTATTTAATACATCTAGCTTATAGAATGCCATTCCCTAGCCTAGCTCTTTAACATGTTCAGAATAGTTACATTAGTCTGTAGCTAGAGAAAACTACCTAAAGCTTGTTTTATAATTGTATTAGGGTTCTCCTAAGAAACAGAACTGGTAGATTGAATATATATGCATAGAGATTTGTTAGTGTAGCTCACAGAATGCAGTCCAAGTAGTCCAATAATGGCTGCACCACACTGGAGAGGCTGAGAATCCATAGTCGCTCAGTCCAGGAGGCTGGATGTCTCAGTAGTCCAAAACTGGTGCTGAAGGTCTGATGAATTCCAAAAGATCAGCGAGTCTTCAGTCTAAAGCAGCAAGATGAACTCACCAGTGAGAGCGAGAGGGCAAGCAGCAAAAAGTAGAGCATTCTCCTCTACAATGGCCTTTTATATGGGCTGCCATCAGAAGGTAACACCCACATTTAGGGTGTGTATTCCAGCTTCAGATGATCCAATCAAGAAGAGCTTGCTCATTTCATTTAATCCCAGATCCAGTCAAGTTGACACCCAGGATTAGCCATCACAATAGTTAAGTGTTAAATATGTGTTGGAATTTATTAACTACTGAACTTAAATTGCAAAAACAAAATGGTTGTGTGGACATGGCTTTATATAATCATAAAGTCGAACCATTTTTAAATCAGTTACTGTATTAAAGTTTTAACTCCTAGTATGACAGAATATGACTTACTTAGAATAGGGTCATTGCAAATTAAATCAGTTAAGATGGAATGTTACTGTAGTATGTCCCTATCTTATTTAGCTTTCCATTGCACTGATAAAAAACACTGACCACGACACATAGAGAATACATATCTGAGAGATGCCCAGCCCTAAGTGGCACATCTACAGTAGAACTGTGACAT
>NW_008357953.1:360423-369980 GCF_000622305.1 Nannospalax galili | reverse complement strand
ACTGCAGGGTGAGGGAGAGTCGATCTTCTTTAAGGGAATGATGCTAGGCAGACTGACCAGACTCCAGTGGATGAACTTGCACTGAAGGACATCTAAGTACAAATGCTTGACTGGATAGGCCTTAATATATATGACAGAATGCATGAAATCTGGTGGGGGGGCATGGAAGGGATGCAAATGGGGGAGTGGGTCTAAATTTGATTAAGATGTGAAATGCACAAAAACTATAAAGAATATATATAATATTTATTAAACACTGACCAAAATCAACTTGAGGAGGAAAGGGTTTATTTCAGCTGACAGTACAGCCCTTTAGCAAGGGAAGCCAGGACAGGAGCTCAAACAAGAACCTGAAGGCAGGGACCATGAAGGGATGCTGCTTACTGGGTTGCTCCACCGACCCCTACTCAACCTGCTTTCTTTCTTTCTTTTATTCTTTTTTTCCCTTGGGATTTTTAAGACAAGGTCTCCCTGTAGCTCCAGCTGGCCTTGATCTCACAGAGATCTGCCTGCTCTGCCTCCCAAGTACTAGGATTAAAGGCTTCTCCACCCTGCCTAGCTTTCAGTCCACTTTCTTTTGTAACACAGGATCACCTGCCCAGGGGTGGCACTATCCATAGTGGGTTGAGCCCTCCTAAATTACTCAACAGTAAAGCCCCACAGATATGGCTACAGGCCAATCCAAGAGAGGAAATTTCTCAGCTGAGATTCCCTCTATTCAGGTGTATCAAGTTGACTACTGAAACTATCCAACACAGCCCTTATTGCAATATCAAGTCAGAAGTCAGTCACATGAAGACAGAGATGCACAAAAGGAATACCAAGTTAAACCATAGAGGCCAGGAGAGGGCGTCAGGGCCCCTGGAGTTACATGCAGTTGTTAGTGAAGGATGCAGGTGCTAGACTAAACTCAGGTCCTCTGGAAGAGCAGTGCATGTTCTTAACCAGTGAGCTGTTACTCCAGCTCCTAAGACAGAAATCCTCATTTGAAGCTATATATATATATATCCATTTGGAATTCAAGGAGTCTAAAAAACATGACAAGTATTTTAATCTTACTTTTCTTCCAAATTTGAAAACTAAAATGATTTTTAAAAATTTTACCTCAACTAAATAGGAGTTTTGGGGTTTTTTTGGCCTTTCTGAGACAGAATCTCCCCATAGTCACAGCTGGCCTGGAACTTGCTGTGTAGACCAGACTGGACTTGATAGGTCGGAGATCTGCTTGCCTCTGCCTCCTGAGTCCTAGGATTAAAGGCATGTGCCATCATTCCAGGCTTTAAGATTTTGTTTTTAATTATGGGTATATGCATGTATCCGTGTGGGGGTTATATATGTAAGCGCAGGTGCTCCTGGAGGTCAGAAGAAGACATAAGATCCCTTGGAGTTAGAGTTATAGGTAGTTGGGAGCCACCTGATGTGGGTGCTGTGAATAAAACACAGGTCCTCTGCAAGAACCGAATGCTCTCTCAAGGACTGAACCATCCTGAAACAATATCTCTTAATTTTTACCAATCAATTTGTTATTCTTTGCTATGGCAGCCACAGGAGACTAAAGCTGTGGGGATAGATAACTAAGAAAAAATTAGGAAAACCAAAACTCTGCAGTGCAGCTTCTTAGTGATGATGCTGGCACTAATATAAGAATTGCCAAGCTGGGCGTGGTGGTGCATGCTGTAGTCCCAGCATTTGGGAGGCAGAGGCAGGCAGACTTCTGTGAGTTCAAGGCCAGCCTGGTCTACACGGGGTTATAGGGGACATTGTTTAAAAAAAAAAAAAAAAAAAAAAAAAAAAAAAAAAAAAAAAGAATTGCCATTGCGGGAGGACATTCACTGAGTAGGCACTGCATTGCTTGTAGTCTACCTTTCAATTCCACTGGAATTTAGTGGTTACCATTACTCTGTATTATGAAGATATTTTAATAACCAAGTCTATGCTGACAGTAGAAGAAAAAGCTCGGATTTGAGCATTTACTATTTTCTGTGGTATAATTGGTCTCAATATGGTCCACTGATGCAAACCTTAGTGAAATCAAGTAGTCCATGAAGTTCCTGAGAATTTAGCATTCAGTCTCCAGGTAGTGTGAACTGGTTCCACAATATGATTGGGTCTATTAACTCTAATTAATAAGAAAACTAAGCTTTTTATGGTACAGTAACTTGCCAAAATGCATCAGGGTACCAAGGTTGACAGCCTGATGGGAAAAAAGACAGGTAGATGTTTAGTTTAATCACAGAATCAGCCACAGTTTTTAATAGTTTATTCATTATTTTTATTTAATGTGTATGAGTATATAGCTTACATGTGTGTAAGTACACCCAGGTCGTGCAATGGCCGCGGAGGTAGAAAAAGGTGTCAGATCCCCTGGAACTGGAGTTACAGATGGTTGTTAGCCACCATGTAGGTGCTGGGAATAAAACCGTGGTCCTTTACAGAGTAGTCAGTGCTCTTAAGCACTGAACCATCTCTCCAACTGCAAGGAATCATTTTAAGGACTGAGTTCCCAGTATAACTTGAGGGCAATAAGAAGCTGCCACAATAACAACTCTACAAGAAACCAACCCAGATGTATAAAAAGTAAAAACATCAATTATACCCCAATAACAATAGACAAAAATGGACAGAAATAATACAGGATAAACAGAAATATCATTCGAGCTGAGGGAGGAAGGGTGATTAGGATCGAAATACATGTATACGTATATAAAATTCTCAAAGGCTAAGCAAATGTGTCAAATTCCCTAATAAATAAATAGTCACCACTAGTCATTAGCAGCACACTGCACTTAGAGAGGCTGGCAAAGCCAGGGAGAAGCAGCTCCAGTGGTCCATTCTATTGCAATTCTGCTGCCTTTACAGGCTTCTGAGAGTTGGCAAGATGCTTCCCACATGAATCTGACACACCCCACACTGAAGATGTCACCTGAGAATGCTGGTCAGTGTGGTGTCCTTTGAAAGCTCCCCTTTATGGCTTCTTCTATACAATGGACCCTTGACAGTTACAGCACAGTGGAATGATTTTGGCTAGGTAGTGAATTTAGCTCTCCTAACTACCACCCCATTTATCCCAGTGAATGTGTGCTTAAATAAAAACAGTGTGACTATGAACACAATTTCAGGTTAAGTCTCAACCATCTCCCACCATTTAGTTATGATCTCTAAGAAATCCCTTTCAACCACCATAGAATTTCTGCAGTGACTGTTGATCTTTGACTGGGCATTGAGCCTGTATATCAAAGAGTAAAATACTATGTTGTGTGATAAAATTTAATCTGCTGCATATATCTACAGGCTAGTTTCAAACTTATTACAATGTGTCACATCACTAACTTTACAATGGAGGTTTAGCAATAATAATAGTAATAATAATAATTAATAACAAAACAGAAGAAACTTTTCAGGGAAAGTTATCTGCTTTGCTCTGTTCTAAGTTGCTACAGCAAAAGATTAAGACTAATTTACTAGAAACTAGGAAGCTCAAGGTCAAAGTGTAGACATTTGGTGTGTTGAGGAATTGCTTGTTGTATCTTCACATGGAAGAAGACAAGGGCAATGAGAACTCCATGAAACTACTCATTAAAGGAGCCATTAATTAGGCTTGAGAGATGGCTCAGCAGTTAAGAGCACTGGCTGCCCTTGCAGAGGACCTGGGTTTGATTCCTAGCACCCATGTGGTAGCTAAACCCGTCCCAAACTCCAGTTCTAGGGGAATCTGTTGCACCCTTCTAGTCTCTGCAGGCATTGCATGACATGGGTGCACTTACATCCATGCATGCTATGCACTCATACACATAAAATAAAAATAAATATAAAATAAAGTAGACATTAATGAAGAAGGAGCTCTCTTGGTCTGATCATCTTTTAAAGTTGGGACCTATTCCAGCTTTCTTTTCCAGACTTGCCTGGAACTCATGATGATATTTGAACATATGATTCTTCTGCCGCCTCAGCCTCCCAAAGGCTGGGATTACAGACATATTCCATCACTTCCAGCTTAGGCCCCACTCCTAATACATTAATAACATCTGAATTTTGAAGGGAATATGTTCAAACCACTGCAATTGTTGCATTTATTGGAATGTATGAGCCCTTGATTGCTACATGTTTTCTAAGATTAATGATGAAAAGAACATAGGAGGAAATAATGATGTACGTGTCAGTCTATGTTGACACATGACTAGCTTTTCCAGTTCAGGTGGAATTCATCAGAAAGCCTAAAAGAAATCCTCAAATCATTGAAAGAATAAATTGATTCAAAACGTTTAAACTTTAATGGATAGCACGAACAAACCTTTGACTTTAAAAAAACACAAATTTCCAACTTCTTGTGATAGAGATTACATCTCTGACTTGTCAATGACAATTAGGGGGAGAAAAACTACTTTTAGTACATGACTGTCAAAAGAAGGTGAAACAGGGTGCACAGGTTTGCTGTAGCTTGTACAGAAAGATCAAATGTCACAGACCCCGAGCATTCTAAGTCTTGAAGAAAACATACCAGCATGATTCATCCTTTGCTATAAAATCAAACCAGTACAATCCCTGTCTTCTGTAGGAAGCCCTGGGCACCAATGAAGACTAACAATACAAGCAGGACCTACAGATGACAGCCTACTCCCCTACACAGGAGCGGGGCTCTAGAATGCTCACTTCACCCAATTCTTTTCTTTAATGCTTTGTTCTCTGAAGCCAATACGTACTTTGTTAGGTTTTCCTTCTTTGCTTCCATTTCTTAAAGCATGTCAGTCTCATTTACCTTTGCGAAGTTAAATCTCTCTATAGATTCATACATCTTGAAATGAATACATCTTGCCAACAAAAAAAACCCTGAATAATGAAAATGTCACTTTCATCCTGTTGGTGATAACTGTGTGATTTCTTCCAGAATGCTGATGGATATTATTTAATAAACTAGGAGTTGTGTTTTACCTTATCTTGTCCTCACCACCTTGCGGACAAATATAGGTTTGTTTGTTTGTTTGTTTGTTTCTTTAGTTTTACTAATGAAGTAAAGTCTGTACTGTGAGATTCTCTGCACTATTTAGTCTATTATTAATATGAAGATTTGAGCATCATTTCATTATTACTTTTGGATTCTTGGGAAATGAACCTAGTACTTCACATACCAAGAAAACTCTATCATTGAGCCACTTCTTCAGCCTGTTAGGTGTCATTTTTAAGAGCTCAGACTCTGGGGGCTGGAGAGATGGCTCAGCAGTTAAGAACACTGGCTGTTCTTGCAGAAAACCCAGGTTTGAATCCCAGCACCCACATGGCAACTAACAACTATCTGTACCTCCAGTTCCAGGGGACCCAACGGTCTCTTCTGTCCTCCATGGGCATTGCACAACATGGGTGAACTTACCTACATACAGGGAATACACTCACACACATAAAATAAAAATAATAAAATAGTTAAAAAAAATAAAAGAACTTGGACTCTGGTTTTGTTGTTGATGATGATTTGTTTTGGTTTTGTTTTGTTTTTTAATTCAGGGTCTCCCTGTAGCCCCAGTTGGCCTAGAACTCACTATGTAGACCAGACTGGCCTTTGATCATACAGAGATCTGCCTGTGCTTGCCTCTGCCTCCCAAGTGCTGGGATTAAAGATGAGTGTTACCATACCTATCCCAAAAGCTTGGACTCTGGAAACAAATAATGTATCTGCCCTGCAAGTAGCATAACACTTTGAACAAGCTAAACCTCTGCATTATATTTCATCTTTCTCATCTATAAAACTTAGATAATAAGTACCTATCTAATAGGTATTGTAGCTAAGAGAAGTAATACATGCAACACCTTTGAACAACTGGTATAGAGGGCTGATGTATGGAATTATTCCTATATCATAGCTCTGTTTCCAAAAAATGAATTTTACATTTTCCTTATGGTAGGTTTTTCCTTCTTGTGATTACTTGATAAAAAGGGGATCATCATGCTCATCAGTGCATGTCAGTGGCTGGAAGAACTGAACACAGTGTTTGAAAAAAGTCACAAAGAATTACGTTCAACAATATGGCATCCTGAAAGGAGATCCAAACAGACCTAGTCATTTTGAACCCTTTACAGAATTCACTCAATTCTTCCTCATTCTTGAAACTGGAGTTAGGTGGCAAAAGCTATCCAGTTTCATAAATAAGCAGTTCTTTTGTATTTGGTCAGAGGGATAAAACAGATACCTGTCAAATAACATCACCATATCAAATAGCAAGGTACACTAGGACCACAAAGGAAGAACAATTAGCTTTTGTCTGAAATGCACAGGTTGCTGCTACAGATTAAGGTGGCTGAAAAAGCTCACGGATCAGAGGGATTAGTTCATTCAGAGTTTGGGTCTCTGATTGCCAAAAAAGCACCTGGTAATGTTTCTTAAAATGTTGTGAAATATAGGTAGCTGGGGGTTTTTGTGCATCTTTGAGCTGCAGCCCACCCAGGAAAAGCATTTCTTGATGCTAAGCAGGGGCCCTCTGGGTCATGATTGGCATGACTTTGGTGTAAACTCAACCACCTCTAAATAGAACACAAGGTTTATTTTTACACAAAAGAGATGTCTGTGGATGACAGATGGGATTGAATGAGAATACAGGAGAAGGAAAACTTGGGGAGGAGGACATATTACTAAGTTGCTTTTAATGCAATAGTATGGTAACCTGTGGCCTATATTCTTAGACAATATCTAACCAGACATTCCATTACCTAGACTCATTCTCTTTATTTTGATGTCATCTGAACCAACAACAAAATCTTGATTTGCTCTATCAAGCGTGTCTGGTTTGAGCTGTCCTTTCCAGGAACTCGGATTTCATTTAGCTTTTACCACAATGGATATCTTTTTGTATTTTCCTTTCTAGAAGTATCCCCTTATGATGAATTGTGAATTCTCACTTGATGTTTTAACCAAAGGGTGCGTTTGGACAGTTCAGTTTGGCTGTCTACAAAGTTATGATCAATCTACTTTTAAGCTTGCCAGGAATTCATACGCTTTTTAAAGTCATGTTTAGCCTAGGACCATATGGAAAAGACTATGTGGGATATGATAGTACTTTATCTTCACCTTTTCTTGAGATATTTTAAATGTTCTTTCAAAATTCACATTTAGGAAAATAAACAGCACAGATGCTGTGTTATTGGCCCTTACTCTCAATTTAAGATATCCTTTAGATAGCTTATATTAGATAGCTTTCTGTCACATGAAACAAGGTTTAAACTCTTTTAACATTTCCAGGAAGACTATTGCAGCATGCCTAATTTCCCTTGGTCTTCCTGGTCAATTTATCTTAATTACTTTCATTAGTTAGGAAGATTATCTGTAAAGAAACCTGATTTAAACAAACTTCTCTGACGTTCATTTTTATTAGAAAAATATTACTTCTTGATCAGTATGGAGTGTCTATAATTTACAGTTGAACTTATGACTTCCCATCTATCTCTTATAATTTATAGAAAAAAAATGATGTTGTTTTATCACTCCATAATTAAGTTAGGCTGTTTTCGTAGCATTCAGCAGTATACATAAGCTAGATTTTGAGGGTTGTCACTGAGACCAGGTCTCACACATTTTACAACTTTTCAACAATTTAAGGTGGTAGAGAAATAAAAATTGGGGTAGTTTCAAGCAAATTTATTTTGCTAAAAGTAACTATTTGTTTTGTTACCCCAAACAGCAATTTAAATATTCAAATACGGATTTTTTTAAAAATGCAAAATGAGCAAGGCATGGTGCAGTACAACTTAGACACCAGTTCTCAGGAGGCAGAGGCAGGTGGATCTCTGCAAGATCAAAATCAGCATGGTCTATAGAATGAGTTTCAGATTTAGACTACAGAGAAACCCTGTCTCAAAGAAACATAACAAAAGCAAGCCAACCATGGTGGTACATGTCTTTAATCCTAACTCTTTGAAGACTGAGACAAGAAAATTGGAAATTTAAAGACTGCCTTGGATACATACATAGTGATGAAATGGGGAGAAAGTGGGTCTCATAGAAGGTTACTAACCTCATTCATAAAAGAAATTAAGAATGGACCAAAACAGAGGCTTAGTAAGAATGGCATGAAGACGAAAAGGGGATATTAAGCCTTTCTGAAAGGCAGAGAGACTGACAGAGACCTACATGACTCCAGAAGTTCTGAGGAGTTCTGTGCCACAAGGCAGGAACCCTTTGCTGCCTCATTAATGTACCAGGTATTCCGCCCATCTATTTAGCATAACTTAAGGTGGTTTTATCACCAGATAATTGATCAGTAAGATTGACTGATAAGGTGGGTCTTCAAACAGATAGACTAGCAATTTTAAAGTCTTGACCAGTTAAATTTATGGGGCTTTTTCTATTCTAACAGTGAGATCTTGTCTAAAAAATACCACCACTCCCAACAAAAGAGGAGGGGTAGGAAAAAGGAAAGGAGTAAGGAAAAGAGGGTGAGAAGGAGGAGGAGAAAATAAAACAGTATCTACCTGCCGCAAACCGAGACTCCGACCAACGGAGTCGAGGCAAGGACAACACAGACACCAAGGTGAGGTTCAAGCTTCTTTCTCACTCACTCTCCCTCTTTATTACACACTTCAGCTCTTCATATAGCATTCCCAACAGCCCTTCCCCCAGCCAGGACCAATCAGGGCACACACACACATAGTGGGCAGGCAGAGTGGCAGCTTATTGGGCCACGTAGCAGGATCATGCTCAATGATGTCTCTGATCAAGCAGGCAACACATGATCGGGCTTATTGTGCTTGCACAGGTTGGAGTAAACAAGTGAGGGGCACGAGGCTTGGCAGCCAGCCAGGGCGCCATCTTGGCTGGCTCGACAGCGCCTGCTTCCCACACCCAAATGTCCTTCAGTGTGCAGCCACTGGCCTGATTAACCTATATAGTGTCATATACTTAAAGAAAGCCAACTTTTCCTCTCCCAGAAGTGACCAGCTGTAAATTAGTTCCTCAGACAAGGTTGGTGCTTCTTACGCATTTCCCCACTTCTATGCTGGGATTTTGTCTGGCTTGAGCTTTGCATGGGTCTTGTGCATGTTGTCACTATTGCTGTGAGTTCATACAAGTAACCTCCCAGTGGTCTGGAGCATTTCCTTGTAGTCCTCAATCATCACTGGATCTTAGAATCCTTCTGCCCCACTCTTCAACAATGGCCCCTGAACCTTGGGTGACAGAGATCTGATCTAGGTGTCCTATTCAGGGATGAGTTCTCTGCAGTTTCTTAGTCTCTACATTTTGGCCGGTTGTGGTTTTCTGGGTGAATCACCGTCTGTTGCATAGGGAAGCTTTGCTGGTGAAAGTTGAGAGATGCATGAATGTTCTTTCTGATCCCTGTTCCACTAGGCTCCCTGAACCTTAGGTGTAGAGGTTGCATTATAGTTGTGCCACTTAGGGCTGGATGCCACACAGACACTTATCTGCATTTGACCAGTTGTGAAACTTTGTCATAGTCTCCATCTGTTGCAAAAAGTCCATCTGTTCTTGAACCATAGAAATGATCCTTGAAAGTATAGATTTCCTTTATTTTTTAGGTAACTGTTAAATCACCCTTTGGAAGACAGTATTTAAGCCA
>NW_008357953.1:347226-360207 GCF_000622305.1 Nannospalax galili | reverse complement strand
CCATCTATCTATCTATCTATCTATCTATCAATGTCAATCATTTATATCTATCATCTATCTATCATCATCAATTATTTGTCTATAATCTATCTATCTATACTCCTCCGTCCCTTTTCCTAGGGATCTTTAGTCTCCGTCCTTTTTCCTAGGGATCTTTAGCCTCCGTCCCTTTTCCTAGGGATCTTTAGTCTCCGTTCCACCTTGTGGAAACTTTCCCTTCGTTCCCTCTTAGGGGGAACTTTTGCTAGCACTATTGTTTTGTCTTTTACTTACAACTCCGGAGCATCAGGGGTCCCCGTACGGGCCACCACTTGCCGCAAACCACGACTCCATCCAGCGGAGCCGAGGTAAGATGACACAGACACCAAGGTGAGCATCTATATCTATCTATCATCCATCTATCTATCATTCTATAATCTATCTATCTATCTATTTATCATCTATCTATCTATCAATGTCAATCATTTATATCTATCATCTATCTATCTATAGTTCTCCGTCCCTTTTCCTAGGGAACTTTAATCTCCGTCCCTTTTCCTAGGGAACTTTAATCTCCATTCCACCTTGTGGAAACTTTCCCTTCGTTCCCTCTTAGAGGGAACTTTTGCTAGCACTATGGTTTTGTCTTTACTTACAACTCCGGAGCATCAGGGGTCCCCATACGGGCCACCACTTGCCGCAAACCGCAACTCCAACAAGCAGAGCTGAGGAAAAATGACACAGACACCAAGGTGAGGTTCAGGCTTCTTCTTCTCACTCTCTCTCTCTCTTCGTAGCGGGCAGGCAGAGTGGCAGCTTATTGGGCCACATAGCAGGATCATGCTCGATGATGTCTCTGATCAAGCAGGCAGCACATGATCGGGCTTATTGTGCTTACACAGGTTGGAGTAAACAAGTGAGGGGCATGAGGCTTGGCAGCCAGCCAGGGCACCATCTTGGCCGGCTCGACCACGCCTGCTTCCCACATCTACCTTTTACACAAGAAAGTATTTGAATGAAGCATTTTAGGGTGATAAATTTGGTGTTCTCTTTGATAGTGAACATAATTGTATGTCATCGAGAGACAATTGTGTTCTAGAAGTCAGATTTTGCATTGTGGGGTGCTGGGTAGAGTATGGACAATGCAGATAAATTTTTCTTTAGTTTAAATTCATAGATTCAAGTAACACTATAGGCTATTAGCTTCATCTGAGAGCTTACAAAACACTTCAAGTCTAAGCTGTACTTCTGGAGCTGTACTCTTGCCTGTGGTGGGCATCAAGGGCTAGAAGTATAAGTGCTAAAGGACTGTGGAAATTACTAGTTCCTCAGTGGTCTGAGGAACTTCTCCTGAGTTAAGGAAAATGTAGTCAGAGTTTCCCACCAGAATATCAATGTGCCCATGAATTATGAACCAGCTTCCAGATTTCATCTAACTTTAAACTATTATCTGCTCAGGTGGTAGAAAAGCAAACAAGGAGGTCAATGCCAACCACTGATTACTTATCATATTTTTACTTCACCTTGGCCTTTAAGTTTATTCTTGGCCTCACAGAGGAGGGAGAGTGGGGGCATCACCTTGACAAAGAACCAAAATGATAGTGTTAAGACAAAACTTCGATATTTAAGTAATTACATGATTGTGGCTTAAAGGAATAAGAAACCTAAAAATTTGTTTGAAATTTTATCTATAGGAGAGTTTGATCACTAGTTTTGGGGCCAGAGAACAGCTATTTATTTTTATTTTTCTCCCATTGAACCTAGATCAAGATTGTTTCTTCACACCATACTTCAGTAGAACTTCTCCATGAGTGACCTAGAAGTCTGCAGAATCTGGCAACATCTGAACATCTGATCATATTAGACATGTTTTCAGGCTGCAGCAAAATCAGCAAATTATTCAGCAATATTTTAAAGAAATTCCCTAGTGACAGTAGAGATAGTAAAACCGAAAGAGCCCCGAGGTAATGAGGAAAATAACGATGGAAGGCTGGATAAGAAGTGGGTGCCAAACATAAGAAAATATGAACCAATAACCAACTAAGTAAACAGCCATGATGATTATTCCCGCACTGCTGCCTCTTTTTTGTTTAGAAGATTCTGGTTAATAGCAGGGTTGGGGTTAGGAAGAATGGAATGGTTTCCCAACAGCTGCTTGCTCATTGGTCTATTTGGTCAGAAATTGTTTGACCATTATAGAATTTTGGAATACAAATTTCATTTTCAATCTTCATTAAGAACACTTATAATGCTGGGCGTGGTTGCAGATGCCTTTAAATCCAGCACTTGGGAGGCAGAGGCAGGCAGCTCTCTGTGAGTTTGACGCCAGCCTGGTCTATATAGTGAGTATCAGGCCACATGGGGCTACAGGGAGACCCTGTCTCAAGAATAAAGAACACTTGCATTTCACTTTAAACATGAAAATCAATATATATATATATATATACATATATATATACATATATATATAGTAGCATATGCAATTAAGGAGTTTATTTTTATTTTCATTTCTGTTCTCAGTGAAGCATAAAATGGTCTTTGGAACTTCTCAGATAGGAAAGCAACCTTTGTAAAATGGAATCAAGTGAATGGTCATGCCTTAGGCAATTGTAAACATTGAACTAATAATAACAATTAGCTAAAATCCAGAAAAGCCCTGGAAATAAGGTTATCATATAACTCAAAAACTTTCAAATACCTTGAGGGTAGAGAAACATGAGATATGGTCAGAAATAATAGAAAAATTGTTCTGGAAAATAGACAAGAGTGGTTTTCCTGTTCAAAGCAGCAAACTTCTCTCCGTCTCCTAGAACAGCACAATGAGTGATGATTTCAAGGGAACAATGAATGGCAGCCTCTTAAACACCCACCTAAAGAATGTAAAACAGAGTTGGAACAAGGAAAATGAACAGGAACAGTTTGGTTAAACAACACCCCCTTCTCACCCAGGACGCTACAGAGAAATCTATCCCTCAAGAACCTTTTTGTTTTCTGGAATTTGAACTATTTCCTTTTAATTCCCAGGGAGTGCACATTATTATTACAGTATTAACATTATTTACATTCATCATTTTTGCCTCCTTGGAGCTCAAGGTGATTTAGTAACTTTAAATTAGCCAAAGCTAATAATCCAAAATGCCAGTGTGAGAAGACATGGTAACTCTGCTGTTAGCTCCTGAAGAAATACGTGTGCATGTGAGCAATTAACATTTTTTCTTTTTTACCCTAGAAGTATAGAACAGTTATGGAAGATTGAGGGACCTCAATGATTCCGGTTCTAGAGATATCTATAGTTCCATCCTACAGTTCACATTAGCATTGAGACTGCATGGAAAGCTACCTTCATCTCAGATGCTTTGTGAGCAGTGCAATGAATCTCTGCTTCTGGGAGAAACAAGATAGCATTCTTGTCTCTTTTCATGGAATAGCTGCCAGGGTTACCTACAGAGGTGGTGCTGAAGCAAGTCAGTCAGTGAGTAGTGACCATAGTCAATGCAGCTTTCACAGGAACTAATACAGTCAGGGAAAAGAGGACTCTGAATTAAACTGGGATCAGTTACAAAAACAACAAGGACAAATGGCTACTGGCGACCCCAAGGCTGGTTGGGGGTGGAGGGGAGGAGGCACTAGTAGGGTAAGAGTGACTCTTGAGAAACTGAATTAGCAGAGTTCTTGCTGAAGGCAGGAAAAGGGTATCAGACATCCCTGGAGGACTCTGAGGGATGTGGAATTTGATCAGATGTTGATGGGTATCAGATATGGTATGTAGGGAATTCTTTCCAAACTTATTTAGGAGGATTCTTGGTAAAAGCAGGAGATGGAGGCCCAGTGAAAATCATACTAAGGCCTGTGGTCCAGGCCTGGGTGAAATGAGGCCTTAGAGGAGCTGACTAAGACCAGGTCAAAGAGAAAAGATCCTGAGAGTAGGTCGGAGACAGACAGGCCTAGGGACTGGGGTGTCATTCCTCTCTAAGTGGGGACACATCAGCCCATGGCTTCTGCTTTCCCACTGTCATTTTTCCCATTAGCGAAAGTCAGAAATGTAGCATTGAATTTTCCAGTGATTCAGATGGCTCCTCAAAACAGCCAAAGTATTTCTATGATGTTCTGCCTCTCCTGCTTCTCCAAGCCCCATGACTGGCTTCTTCCTTCCATAACATTTATGTAGTTCTCAAAACCTCTCATTTTACCTGTTCGGTATGCTAAAAAGTAAGAAATTTTACCAACATATTGCATAGGCATAAAATTCTGTCAACATGTCACTGATATATTGCTTTGACTGCCCCACTGTCTCACTGATCCTTATGATTGCTTACAAAAAAAAATAAAATAAAATTCAGACAAGACACACAGATGGCAGTACAGAAGACAGTTTATTACTAAGGAAAGTGGAACACACTCCAAGGATGAGTGTGGGCAGTGGCCAAAGGGACCATTGTTCTGATTCACATTTTAGGCAGGCTTTTACTATTTATAAAGTATTGCCTCATTTGAATTCACTGTTATAGAAAGGAACAATGGTAAATCCTTGTTCTTTATCAGAAATTCTTGAGCTATATATATAATAATAATAATAATCTCATAACATTTAGGACTCCTAGAGTCAGGTTTAAATAGTCACCCATAAATGACCTTCCAGGCAGTTTGGGGGGTCAGGAAAAATTTCTTACTTTTTAGCATGCCGAACAGGTAAAATGAAAGGTTTTGAGAACTAGAGAAATGTTATGGAGACATGAGTCAAGTCCCATGTTTTGACCAGTGACTAAAGTTGTGCAGTTCCAGTTCCTGGTTTCACAAGCTCTTGATTATTAAGATAAGCTTAGCCCTCTTGCCCTCCAAGCTACTGATATCTAACCAACTACAACAACAAAAAAGTAATAATAAATTTCATTCTGTCAAGGTAATCGATTTGTTCTCTAATCTGGATCTGCTAATCTTTCAATCCCAACAGAGTCCTGTGACTACATCTTAAATTACTCAGAGTTGGCAATAATGACGCATTAGTACTCAGAACCAAAAATGACTGGAGATGTTTTTTCTGAACTTCGTTTTAGTTCCTCTTTCTGACCTGTGAAGAACAGAAATTTTATCCCTGAATAGTCATTTGACAGATCAAGGTGTGACTCCAAAGGGCTCTGGGTTTAGATTGACCTGGCCTTGAAGCACAGCCCTGGCAGCATGCATCTCCCCTGGTGAGTCTTCTATCATCTTCGCTTTTAGGGAAAAACTTGGTACATAACCCAGCAGCCTAAGAAATGCTCAGAGAATTAAAGGATGTTTTGGAAACTATGATTGTCTGATAGCATTTCAAAACTTAATTCCCTCTTTTATATAAAATGAGGGGACTCAAGTGACTACCCATCAATGTATGTATTTACATGTGTCTAACATATTACTATACATTGCTTTCATGCCTTAAGTTTTATCTAGGAGGGTAGAGTCAACATTTATTTTGAAAATCCTCCTTTTCTGCTTATTTTTCTCAATGTTATAGTAAAAAATCACCAGTAAGGGAAATACTTCACAAATGATCTAAAAGAAAATGTGGAGGAAAATTTCAGAGTCTTGTAGAAAATGGTTCTCAAAGTAAAATCAGCTAGATATCAAGAAGTTTTTTGTAATGCATTTTTTAAATGTTAGACTACATTTCGTCACATATAACGTCAGTGATTTCCAACTGATGATTGAATCTTTGTTTCTTTTGTTTCTTACTTGTAAATAAACTGGAAATAAAAAATATCCCAAGAGGAAATCATTTCAAACACAGCAGAGGGCTCATATAGCATGTGCTTTGGATATAACTTAGCTTTAAACCATGCCACCCAGGTTAGAAAAGGCATCTCTGTTATTCTGAAATTTTTGCACTTGCAAGCTTCAAGAAAAAAGGTTTTTGTTTGTGGAGTTGAACATGTTAACAGGAAGCAGGAGTTCAGTTACTAGAAAGGAACTTTTCTTCCTCTGACACAAAATTTGCCTTTGTGCCTTGATTGACAGCCATCCCACTGTCTATAAACAATCCACCAGTTGCCCCAAATCACCATTCAGTTCCTGCATCCAACATTTAAACATTGAGTGGTTTTGCGCTCAATAAAATTCCTTTTCATTGCGCCCTAGGTTGCCATGTCTCTTCAAACAGAGACAGAAAAGCCGCGGTCTGTGTCAGACAGATTTTAATTTTCAGTCCTCATCCATTTGGGGGGACTAGACACAGACAAACAGAACCTAGCCCAAAGCCTAGCAACCTGCAGTTTAAATAACCAATGCATATGAGTCCCGGGATGGGGGCCTGGACCTGTTCACACATGAATAAAGAAGATTAAGATTTCCTTTCAAAGACCTGAAGCCTTTTTGACAGCCAGTGTCAACAGCGCTGTCTGCCTTCAATGAGAACCAGTCTTCTAGCACAGATTCCCACAGGGAGGTCTCGCCGATTAGCATGCACCGTGCTACAATTCCATGTCGGTATTTAATTGAAGAATAAGGGTGTAAAGTTTTGCAAACTCTTACCCACAAAGAAAGGATAACTTACAGGAATTGTTGAAAGAAACTACCAGTGAACATGAACACCTACAGGGAGCATTTAAAAAGTGAAGAGTAGAGGAGCGAAGAATGGCAGTGGTTTCTATTATCTAATTGCAGAGACATTAACAAAAGCCTTGGAGTCAAATATGCATTTGAAATTTCCTCAACAAACAGCTTTACTCTGAAATGAAAAAAAATGTGTTCTAACTTTTCTTTCTGAATAGGGTTATAAAATTACACCAGAGAAAAAGCATTTATTCTCAAAATATTTGAAAAACAAATATCCACCTTTACAATTGGGGGAAATTTTTAGGAAGATTTTAAATTCCCTTAATATTTAATAGGGAATATTTAAATGTAACTACTTTGCTCTTAGGCAATTGTTATGTTAAGCGAATGGGCTAGGGCTTTATTAAATAGTAAGTTTTAACAAATTGAGTGTCTGTAGTAAGAGCCACAAAAAAAGAAAACAGTGTCATGTCTACAAATGCCAGTCCCTCCAATTTAACTAGCCACTTCAATGACAAGTTCTAAAAGTTGCACGTGTTCAAATATAGACCATTTCTCCTTTGAAATTGTACCCTATCCTTGTATTAATTTCAATAATTATGTATTGAATTATTTGGGGATGAGTTAGAATCATTAAGGCATACGTTTTTACAAGAGCATGGCTGTATTTCATTACATGACAAATGTTTACACAGTTCAGTGTCAACTGTTTATTCCTCAAGAATGGAAAACAATGTAAACAAAATGTGCAACCTGCATAGATGGATGCCACTTTTCCACAAAAAAATAGAACTTGGCTGCTTTATCAGTGCTGGTAAAAGTTCTTACCGATCTACTTATTTTCATTCATTGATTAAATACTTTTTTACTGGGCACTTACTCCATGCCAGGAATTAGAATAAAGACTGTCTGAATCCAGTCTGGTGTTGTCTGTTGATCAATTTAAATCAGCTGTGTTGAGAATATTTACATCATAGGAATCATCCACACAGGGAAAGAAAAGTAGGTTTTTTGTTTGTTTGTTTGTTTGTTTTAATTTTCAGTTGACTATCATGCATTTATTAGCATTTTACTAGATCTGGGGAGTAAAATATCAAAGATCTTTTCCTTCTTTCTTTGGGCTGCTGTTAGCAGTTCCCTAAATAATTTGGTAAACATAGCCAGAGACAATGGTTCCCTTGTAGCAACTCCCTAGGAGCAAACTCTAGAGGGACTGAATCTGTAATGTTGTTCTCTGGGATTCCAGTAGAGCTGGTACAAGGCAAGAGTATCTATAAGACAGGATTCAGCTAGATAAGAGGTCAGGAACTTGGATCAAATCAGTGACTTCTAAGTCCCAGGTTATGAATTAAATGAAATTCTCAAAATGTAGCAGCTCATCATGAGAAGAAAGAATTTCCAGGCCATCTGAAAAGCTGAGCTCCAAATCGGCATCAGGGCAGTACTCTGTTCATTTTTGTGCCTAACAAGCACATTGGCTTCCACATAACTGCTTCCTCCCCTTTTCCTGATGGAAAGTGGGGCTGGCATGCAATGTGTCTCAACACTGAAAGCATATCAGAATTACCGAAGGCCTTCTTAAACCACAGTGGGAGAGTCTCAGCCTCAGGGACTTTGATTTAATAGACTGGAACAGGCCCAAGGAATTTGTGTTTCTAATAAGCTGTTAGGCAATGACGATGCCTCTGGCCAGCAGACCACACCTGGAGAACCAGTACTCTAGGATGGAATCAAGGCCCCATTTCACCTGTTTCAGAACAATTACTCATGCATCACCTGGGAGCATGAACTACCTTACCTCTGAATCATACAGAGATCCATCTATGGCTGTAATATCCCCTCTGGCTGCATGGGAGCCTCAGGAATATCTAAATGTTGTAAATTAACAAGTTCCTTCTTTATCACCATTTGGTCTTCATGGGGATATGCTATTTTTGGAAACATCTGTGGAATCTTTTGAACGTGACATCCTTAGATAATTAACTACAGTAAGTAAACAATTGTCTATGATATAAAAAGAGTGATTAACACAGAGCATACTTTACTGCAGAGAGCAAACACAATCCACATTCTTTTGCATGTGCCTCTTACTGACTCTTGTGTGCGGGGAGGAGACCACATGTAAAATGAACCAGTCCAACCTCAGGGAGTTTCCTGTCAGCCTTCTAGAGCCCTATTTAAATTGAGTTACAAGAGCATAGAATTAGTTCTAGCCACAGTGACTGAAATGCTTGTCATTTAACTTCGATAACTAGAAAGAATGGGTAAGAAATACTCATTTCATGGTTCTGCAGAAGAGACTAATCTCTGTAAATGTGTTCTGAATATTTTTCCTCACCCACACCTCCCCCGTTCAGTCCAGTCAGACCAGTGATCACACAACTGTCAGAGAAGTGTGAGCTCATCTATATAAGGCAGAAGTAACTGTTAATGCTGTTTAATTAAACTGAATAAAGCTAGGGCTTCATGACCACTTATATAATGCCACCATGATTGCTAATTCACAACATGTTTAGGAGTAGTCTTCACCCTCAGATGTGAATGCTCTCTGAGAGGTCATAACTACCAGGGAGAGTCTAGGTTAAGGGTAAACATAGCCTGCATCACACAGCTAGCACTTTCTGCACCCAATTTTTGTACGTCTATGGATTTGTGGCAACAAATTACCCAACATTAATGAAAATTTCTTTCTAAAAGAAATAGTTTTCTATAAGTCAATTAAAATAAAAAAGATCATATGAGCTGCCTTTAATCCCAGCACTCGGGGAGGCGGAGGCGTGGATCTTTTGTGAGTTCAAGCCCAGTTATTTTGATATATCACAGTGAAAGATTTATCGTCCTCTTTTTTTTTTTTTTTTTTTTAAAAAAAAAAAAAAAAAAAAAAAAAAAAAAAAAAGATGATGTGAGAACTGAAAATAAACTGAGTTTTTGTTTATTTTTTTTAAAAAAGCAAATGCATACAGCTCTGCTTCCTTGGGCCTACAGTACTCACAGGCCTCTCTCCGACCCGCAGGCCCCTCTCCTGGGTAAGTCCATCATACCCTCCTGGCCTTGACTCCCTCAGCCTCATTCACCCTCACATCTCCCAAGCCAGTCTCTCCTCCTAGTTTGAGTCCTGTCCCATTCCTTGTCTTGGGGCCCCAGACACCTGGAAAACCACTACTTCTTCCTGATCCTTTTAATCCAGACCAAATCAGTGCCTTCTTTGGTCCCCAGGAGCACTGCTTCTGGGTCTGGCCCCACCCTCACCTCCCTCTGCTTCCCTGGGCCTCCACCACCCACCAGCCTCTTTCAAAACCCAGGGGCTGAACTTTCCTCTTCCTGATCTTTTGCATCCAGACAAACCCAGCCCCTCAGTGCAGTCCCCAGGAGTCCTTGGGGCCACTTCCTACCCCCATCTCTGGGTGACACGGCCACCAGCTGCCCTAGACCAGCATCTTTCCTGGGCCCTGCTCCCAGGCCAGTCCAACCCCAAAATTCCTGATGCCAAAATCTTCCCTGGAGGGATCCAGACTTTAGGAGAAAGCCTGAGAGCATCAGATCCTCATCTGACTTGGGCCTCTGTGGGAATTCCTGAACAAAAGCAATCTGACCACTGCAATATAAAATCAAAAGAAAGAACTGGAAGCTTAGACGAACCAACTTTTCATGCCCAAAGTGTTCACAAAAAGACACATAAAGTTCAAAAAAGAAGCACAATTAAACTTGAAGATTTGAGTCTCACACAGAATCAGAAGAAAAATAAGAGGGGGGGCAGCAGGTTCTAATGCCATCCTCTGAGAAAAAAAATTTTTTTTGCAATAAGCCATCTGTATCACTATGTTACTTGTTAATATCTATTTCCTTTTGGGCTAGAGTAGTAAGTCTTAATGCTTTAAAGAAAACCACATGAATTGTGAATTGCTCTAATTCAATACCCTTAGTTACCTTATGAAAGAACAGGTTCAGAAAGGATTAGAGGGCTTGACAAAGACCAAATCAATATTAGAACTAGATCTGAGGTTCAAATCTCTTGACATCTAATCTAATACACTTTATCTGCAAAAATAAAGATCCTCCTCAAAAATGATGGCACACACCTATCATCCCAGCATTAGGGAAGTGGAGGCAGGAGGATCAAGACTGGAAGATAAAATGGACGAACTAGACCACACAAGCAAAGATTATGAAAAATTTAAGAAATCACAAGAATGAAATATGCAGAAATTGTGTGACATCATAAAAAGACCAAACTTACAAATCATAGGGACACAGGAAGGAGAAGAATCTTAAGATAATGGTACAGAGCAGATCTTCAACACGATTTTAGAAGAAATTTTCCCAAAATTAAACAAAGACATGCCCATACAAATACAAGAGGCATATAGAACACCAAATAGACAGGACCAGAAAAGAAACTCTCCATGGCACATCATAGTAAAAACGCTAAACATACAAGAGACAATACTGAAAGCTGAAAAAGAGAAACAACAGGTTATATATAAAGGAAAACCCATTAGGATTACAGTTGACTTTTCAGTGCAAACTATGAAAGCCAGAAGAGCCTGGAGCAAAGTATTCCCAGTTTTAAATGACCACAGAGCAAACCCAGATTACTATACCCAGCCAAATGTCTATTACAGTCAAAGGGGAAAGAAAAATCTTCCATGACATAAATAGGCTGAAGAAATTCATGTCCATTAAACCAGCCCTTCAGAGAGTTCTGGAAGCAATACAAAGAGCTGAAGAAAGGAATGACTATACCCAAGGGGTTGCAGAAAGAAATCCAATGAAGGTATAACTGTGGAAAAGTACAGCTATATCAAGAATGTAAATAGAAATAAAAATGACAGGATTCAATACTTACCTTTCTTTAATAGCTTTAATTACTAATGGACTGAACTCCTCAGTCAAAAGACACAGACTAGGTGAATGGATTAAGAAACATAACCCATCTTTTTGTTGTCTGCAAGAAACTCATCTCACTTTCAAGGACAGACACTATCTCAAAGTGAAAGGATGGAAAAACTGTGCCAAGCAAATGGCACTAAGAAAAAAGCAGGCATAGCAATTCTAATATCTGACAAAATAGACATTAAACTAAAAATAATCAGAAGAGACAAAGAGGGCCACTTCATTTTGATCACAGGAACAATGAATCAAGAAGATATTACAGTCATGAACATATATTCACCAAACTCTGGTGCACCCAACATCATAAAAACAATACTACGGGACTTTAAGACCCAGTTTAATCCCAACTCATTAATAGTAGGGGTCTTCAATACCCCACTGTCTCCATTAGATGGGTCAACAGGGCAGAGAGTTAACAGAGAGACATCTGAATGAAATAATACCATATATTAAATGGACTTAACAGACATCTACCCGGTATTTCACTCAAGCAACAAAGGACATACTTTATACTCAGCACCCCATTGAACCTTCTCCATAATCGACCATATACTGGGGAACAAAACAAACCTCAACAAATACAAAAAAATGAAATAATTCCATGCATTCTATCAGACAACAATGTAATAAAGTTTACAGTCAACACCAGAAGAAGCCGTAATCACCACATGAACACATGGAGATTGAACAACACTCTCCTGAACGATGAATGGGTCAAAAAAGAAAATAAGAAAGAAATAAAAGTGTTCCTGGAATTAAATGAAAAGGACATTGCAACACAACAAAACCTCTGGGACACACTGAAAGCGGTTCTTAGAGGGAAGTTTATAGCTCTAAGTGCCTACATCGAAAAATAGGAACGAACACAAATAAATGACTTAACACTTCAACTCAACACACTTAAAAAGCAACAGCAAACAAAACCCAAACCCAGCAGACAAGAAGAAATAACAAAAATCAGGGCAGAAATTAATGAAATTAAAACAAAGAAAAGAATACAAAGAATTAACAATTCTAAGAGCTGGTTCTTTGAAAAGATAAACAAGATTGACAGACCGCTAGGCCAGTTAATCAAAAGAAAGAAAGAGCACCTCCAAATCAACAAAATCAGAGATGAAAGGGGAAACATCACAACAGACACCAGAAAGATACAAAACATTATAAAGGAATACTTTGAAAACCTATATGATACTAAATTTGAAAACCTAAAAGAAATGGACGGACATCTAAAGGCATGAGAACCACAAAACTAAACAAAGAAGAGGTTAACAGCTTAAAAAGATCCATAACACACAAAAAAATTGAAACAGTAGTTCAGAACCTCCCAACTAAACAAAGCCCAGGACCAGATGGACTTACAACAGAATTCTATCAGACATTTAAAGAAGATCTGCATCCAATACTACTTAATTTATTCAAAAAAATAGAAATGGAGGGAGAACTTCCAAATTCCTTCTATGAAGGCATCCTCACTCTAATACCAAAGCCATGTAAAGATACAACCAAAAAAGAAAACTATAGACCCATATCCTTAATGAACATAGATGCCAAAATTCTCAACACAATACTTGCAAACGA
>NW_008357953.1:345108-346608 GCF_000622305.1 Nannospalax galili | reverse complement strand
TTCATAATAGTTGCAAAAAAAAAAAAAAAATCTCGGAATAAACTTAACCAAAGACATTAAAGAGCTCTATAATGAAAATTTTAAATCTTTAAAGAAAGAACTTGAGGAAGACATCAGAAGATCGAAGTACCTCCCATGCTCATGGATTGGAAGAATTAATATTGTGAAAATGACCATCCTACCAAGAGTCATATATAGATTCAACACAATACCAATCAAAATCCCCATGATATTTTTCACAGAATTGGAAAAAACTATTCCTAAGATTCATATGGAGGAACAAAAGACCTCGGATAGCCAAAACAATACTGAGCACTAAGAGCAATGCTGGGGGATTACTATACTAGATTTTAAACTATATTACAGAGCTATAGTCATAAAAACAACATGGTACTGGTACAAAAATAAACCCATAAATCAATGGAACAAAGTTGAAGACCAAAATATGAGTAAATGCAATTTCAGCCACCTGGCGTGCGGGGATCTCGGGGCGCCAGCTGCTGGGCGTGGCGCCGGTCTCCCACATGTCGCTGGAGTGCGGTGGGTCCCTGGCTCTCCGCCACTGGGGTGTGCGTGTTTCACGCACAGTGTTGCTGAGGGTCTCTGCTACCGGAGCTGGCGGCTCTAGGACCGCTGTCAGCTGCCCGGTCAGGTTCCGTTTCAATTTCTACCGTGCACTCCCAAGTTCGAGACCCGTTGGCCACCAGGTCACGAGGGGAGGTGCGAGAAACAGCGAAAGCAGGGTCTTCGTGAGTCGATGACAGAAGGATAGCGCCCCCCGGGGAGACTGGATCACAGGATTTAGTGTTACAGCTTCAGACAAGTGACTCAGCTCAGATTTCGGACATGGAGAGACTATGACCTAAAACAGCAGGGGTCCCCAACATCTCCCCCTGTTTGATTTAAAAATGGAGAAGTGCCATCACCAGCCCTAAGGGCCAATTTATCTGTCTCGGGAGAATTCAAAGTCTGATAATTGACCATGAACTGTTTTGTAGTGATTTTAGCAAATGGCAGTAATTTGTCAGCAAGGAAATCTTAAAAACAGTGAGCAAGTATCAAAATAATACACAGTATTATCAGGGGACAACAAGGGTTAGGAGCCATGCAAAACAAGGGATTGCTAAGTCAACCTAATTGTCTGGTGGGCTGAAATCTTGAAAATGGGTTATTACAGAGTTTTAACATTGGTTTCAACAACATTTGATTCATTTACAAAGAAACAGCATTTTTTCCCAATACTGTATATGTCCTCCCATGTTCAGCAGTTATCAAGTCCAATGTTCCTCTGTTGTGGAGCACAACCCTGGCGAGAGAGTTCATTTTTTGTTGGAGAGATTCCAGGCTTCAGTCGCAGATGTTATTGCTTAGTTCAGCTTGTCTCAGCCAGAGCAGAATCAGGTGCAGCTTGTAGCAGTTGTCACCATAGCAACGCCTCCAGAATCCAGTGCAAGTTCGATCTCTACCAGCAGGGGGAAGAAGATTTTTCTCTGCTAGCAG
>NW_008357953.1:342115-343764 GCF_000622305.1 Nannospalax galili | reverse complement strand
TGTCAGAATAAAGGTTGAAGGGTTTATCAATCTTATCAAGAGCCATATAGATGGCAAAGAGCTCTTTAAATTGTGGGGATTTATCAGATAGAGGTTGAAAATATATCATAGGTGGGTCATTAGGGGAGTCATATATGACCAATGCAGCCCCTTTTTTTCCTCCATCTGTAAAAGCTGTAATAGTTTCTTTTATGAATTGTGGCATGCTCCATGAACAGCTTGGCATAATTTTTTAAATTCTGCTGCTGGGAGCAGGTACCAAGCTAGTGGGCGTTGCCTTGTTATTTGTAAGTTAACAGGAAAAGCCTCTACCGGTGGGATTTGGGGGTCCTGAGGCCATTGAGGCCTTCCACTATCCCTAAGATTACACAGTTGCTCTGTGGCTGTAGGGCGTGGCGCCACAGGCTGTGGCAGCAGCCAAGGTGAAGGGGGAGGGGGATGTATCTGAGGATCTTTGAGAGCTTTTGAAGTCTGGGCATTAATATCTGGGCTTGTTAAATCAGTAAGAGGGGGGTAAGAGTTAATTTTGTTGATGGGTGGGTTTTGTCTGGCTTGGTCAAATTTTATTTTTTGGGCTGTTGAATCTGCTACTGGGCAGTCTGCAGGGTTTTTTTTATCATTTAAAACCTCTTTTTAGCAATGGATCTGGTGCTTGTAAGCTTTCCTCAATCTTAGGTGGGTTTTTTAAGCATTGCTGGATGGCTGCCATTATCGGGAAAAAGGAAAGGGGAAAATTATGCCTTTCTTGGATTTCTTTTTTATGAGCCAGATGCGCAAGAAAGTTCCAGACCTCTGGATCAGATATGTCTGCTAACAGGATTCAGGGCACAAATTGATACACCTCATTCCAAAATTTTAAGCTTTCTTTTTGGGAGATCTTAAGCCCTCTTGATTTAAGTAAGGCTCTAAGGGAATGATTTGGAGTTTTTTTCTGGCGTGATGTCAAATTACCCATTATAAAAGGAAATTAGTATTGTCTTAGCGTTTAACGTTCCTGCAGCAGCCTGACACTAAGGAATTGGAATGCTCTGACAGGTTACAAGCCTTAGACTGCAGAAAGGAAAAAAAAAATGGCACTTTTAAATCTTTTGTTTTGAAAGCTACCTTGAGCTTTCAGGTGCTCTGCAGGGGCTAGTTAATTTAAATTCTCACCTAACTGGTTTTAGCTGCAGCTTGAATGCCCTGAGGGGAGCAGGATAACAAAAGCGATTAGGGAAGTTTGCCTTAGAAGCTGACTCCAAGGCTTAGGTGAAGATTTCTTAGAACTTTTGGGACTTTTTCTAGCAGTGTTAGGATAGGAAAGTAGTGAAGTGATGGTTTCCAAGGGAACGTGCCTGAAATTAAAATCTCAGGGGATTCCACTTGGCTCCCAGCACAGGCCTTCCCGCAGATTTAAGGAACTGGTGGCCGTCCTAATGACTCTTAAGTGGCTGCTGCATCACCAGGTTTTTATATTAGAAAGATGTACAGATAGAAGGTCTTTTGTCTACACCTGTGCAGGCAGTTGGAGGTCGTTAGGGGGCAGAGAGACCTTCAGCTAACATCAGGGAGTAGCCCTGACCAGAAAGCTTCAGTTGTCTCTCTGTCCTTAGCCGTCCCACGCAAAGACTTTTAGACCGGAAACAAAAGGAGGAAATTAGAAGAGATTT
>NW_008357953.1:340023-341605 GCF_000622305.1 Nannospalax galili | reverse complement strand
CAGAAGAAGCCTTAGCTGATAGGTACTTTTAGGATGCCTCATTTACATAGGGCGGTGGGCTTCTATCAGGCTATCAGACAATGCCTGATTAAAACCTGGTAGCTCCTGTGCCGGAGGGCATGTATCTTGTGAGGGGCATTTCAAAAGTAAGTCAGGGAGGAGAGCAGAAGGCGCCCCACTGAGAAGGGGAGTCTCCCCATTTGCGCCGAGCCAGCTTGCAGCTATCCGGACATGGGGAGACTGCTACCCTTAACAGCAGGGGTCCCCAACAATATTTGACAAAGGGCCCAGGAATATTCACTGGAGGAAAGACAGCATGTTCAGCAAATGGTGCTGGCAAAAGTGAATCTCCACTTACAGAAGAATGAAACTAAACCCCTATCTTCAACCTTGCAGAAAAGTCAATTCCAAATGGATCAAAGACCTCAATGTAAAGCCTGAAACTCTGAAAATATTAGAAGAAGACATTGGGAAACACCTACAAGGTATAGGTGAAGGAAAGGATTTTCTAAACCAGACATCAATTGCTCAGAAAACAATGGCAAGAATTAACAAATGGGACCTCATTAAACTAAAAACCTTCTGTACATAAAAGGAGGCAACTAGGGAAGTGAACAGAAAACCCACAGAATAGGAGAAAATCTTTACCAGCATCACATCTGACAGAGGTTTCTTATTCAGAATATATAGCGAACTCAGAAAACAGAATCAAGTCAATTAAAAGATGGGCTAAGGAGTTGAACAGAGAGTTCTCAAAAGAAGAAGTAAGGATGGCTATGAAACATCTTAAAAGATGTTCAACATCACTAATAATTAGGGAAATGCAATTAAAACCACTTTAAGATTTCACCCTACCCCCAGTCAGACTGGCTAAGATAAAGAAAACAAATGATACCAAATGTTGGCGAGGATGTGGGGGAAGGGGAACATCCACTTCTGGTGGGATTGCAAACTTGTTCAACCCCATATGGAAAGCAGTGTGAAGAACTCTTTAAAAATTACAAAAGAACCTACCATTTGACCCAGTTATACCACTCCTTGGCATATGCCCAAAGAACTCATCCTATTGCAGAGACACTTGTACATCCATGTTTGTTGTTGGTCTTTATACAATAGTTAAGAGATGGAAGCAACCTAAGTGTCCCTCAATTGATGAGTGGATAATGAAAATGTGGTTCATTTGTATGATGGAGTTTTACTCAGCAGTAAATAAAGATGAAATCATAAAATTTGCAGGTAAATGTATGGAACTAGAAACTGTTATACAAAGTGAAGTAACACAGACTCAGACAAAAAATCGACATATGCTCTCCCTCATATATGGATCCTAGAACTAGACTCTGATAAATGAGTATGTAACCAGACAAAACTACAGGAACCAGGGTGATGGAAAGGAACCAGGGAGATAAAGGAAAAGAAAGAACCTGAAAGAGAAGAACAGTACGAAACAGGCCTTAATAAGGGAGATATGGATAAAAATTGGGTTAGTTTAAGGGAGGGGGGAGGGAAGGGTGTACAAGGAACCTAGGGGATAAAGGGAAAGAAGGAGCTCAAGAGAGGTAGGACCACAGGAGAAGGGTAT
>NW_008357953.1:338514-339846 GCF_000622305.1 Nannospalax galili | reverse complement strand
ACCTAGTGACAAATTACACATATCAGATCAAGAAATATATGTCTAGGTAAGGTTTATCTGAGAACAACTGGTCTTTGCCCAAGATTTATCTACATGACACACAGCAATTAAAAATACCAGACCAGTGGAACTAAACTTCTAGGGTGTTTAACAGACATACTTTGAGGCCTATAATAATTTGGTCAGAGGGACATAAAGGACAGTGTGTGCTCCTTGCCCTCCTAGGTCGACTAGTTCCAGGGGACTATCAGCATCTCTCAAAATGTCCTATAATGGTGGTGGGTCACCTGTCCTCTTGATCAAGGAGGCCGAGAAGACCCCACCAGAGCCAGTGTCCAGTCTATGAAGAGGAGGGTCAACACAGAGGAATCATTTCCTCCATGCTTCCAAGCAAAGCCAACCATGGTCGAGCAGGGCATTTGACTTATCTTCACATAGGCAGAACTGGTAAAATAAATGAGCCAGGGCCTCTTCCCAAGCCCATGTGACCCCTGAGGAACAGATCCTCAAACGACCTTAAGAGTAAAAATAAATTGGTTTATCTGGACCAACTGTATGGCCTTAAACACCCAAAAGAAATTATAACCAAAGATTAAAGGGGCCAATATCATTTCTTAAGAGTCCAGACTAGTGATACCTTCTTTTGAGTTGTTGGCCAGGGTGCCCCAAGGTACTCCCAGATAGTAATCCAGCATAGAACTGGGATAATGAATAGCAGACCCCAACTTTATCTAAAGGAATATTGACAATTGATTATTGCTAGATGAGGAACAGCTGACCCTCCTAAAACAAAGGCCTTTAGATATGCTGACTAGATTCAACAGAAGGGCAAGTAGTGGGGAATGGCTGGGGGAGCTGACAACACAGCAGACAGTAGCAGGGATAACAGAGTATAAGGGCTCTAGTGGGGAGAGGGAGGCTATGGGAGGGTGCTATCTGGGAAGTGAGTGTATAGTCTAATGAGATGGTTTGGTATGTTCTTTGTGATACACACACACATACACACACATGCACAAAATCAACAAATTTTTTAAAAATGTATTATATTTGAGGAGGAAGAATGGAAATTTATGTCATGCTAATTAGTAGAGGTGATAAACAATACCACTGAAATCTTCCCAATGACTTTATAGACATACACAGGCGCCAAGGATCCAAGTGCAGCCGATTATGACTAGTAATAATCAGATACATACAGATTAGAGATGCATGTGCCAACATCTCAGTGTTAGTAGCAAAAACAATGAGTCTGCAGGGAACAATATATTCTAAAATGAAATGCATATCTTTTTTAAAGGTTAAAAACTCATTTCAATTTTATGTCTTACAGGG
>NW_008357953.1:307571-338494 GCF_000622305.1 Nannospalax galili | reverse complement strand
CTAGTTAGTATTCATGCTCAGATGCCGAGGAGCTCAGAAGGTGGGCGACTGTGACCAGTGATAGTCATGTATATAGAGATTTGAAATGCATGTGAAAACGTCTCACTGTCAATTGCTTTGGAATGAATTCTTTTGTATGAAAAAGAAATAATAATGATTAAAAAATAATAATTAGTAGATGTGAAAAACATTACCATTGAAATCTACCTGATGACTTTATATCCATGCTCAGATGCCTAGAAGCTCAGAAAGTAACCAACAGGACTAGTAATAATCTGATATTTAGAGATTAGAAATGCATGTGCAAACATCCTAATGTCAATTGTATTTTAAATGAAGTTTTCTGCATGAAACTCTGTATTTCAGTAATGAAACGGAGATCTTTTTTAAAGGTTAAAACCTCATTTAATTTTATGTCTTTTAGAGTTTATACTGAGTACAATATTGTATAACTGTAATAATTCAACTGTAAACCTAAAAATGTACAGCCATTTTTGTAAGAGATGCAGCCTAGCTCAGAAAATTTTTATTGAATATGTCAATGCTGATACAACTCTGTATTTCAGTAATGAAACGGAGATCTTTTTTAAAGGTTAAAACCTCATTTAATTTTATGTCTTTTAGAGTTTATACTGAGTACAATATTGTATAACTGTAATAATTCAACTGTAAACCTAAAAATGTACAGCCATTTTTGTAAGAGATGCAGCCTAGCTCAGAAAATTTTTATTGAATATGTCAATGCTGATGTAATGAAATGCTCCTTCTAAGTATGTGGTTATTAAATAAACAATTTTTTTAAAAAGCAAATATAATTCAGATGTTATGAAAATTAGCAAGTAAAAAAAAGGAGAAGTAATTCTGTTAACCAGATATAAACAAAGACAGAGACAGGTACTTAGGGTTAAAAGAATCAACAGTTAGAGCACTGAGAGATTTCTCCTCAACAAGATTGTGTGCAGTATAGATGTGGAGCCTTTATCTGGGGAGCAGATGCTGCTTCAAAACTATGGGGAACCAGAGCCCTGCATGTGCCATCCTGGTCCCATTATACTGCATCCTCTCTCCATGTAAAATACATGATAAAATATTTTACAGTCTCAGTTTTGCTGGAATTCATTTTAATTTAGGTTAACTCAAGAAAATTAAAACAAGCAGCTATTTATGTTATGAACATGCTGTATAGAATTTCATGAATGAAATTTTAATTGAGAACACATTTTTCTTTCAATTTATGTCATTTCACATGTTTCCCAAGTAGAAGTCAACTTCTATTCTCATTTACTGAAGTGAATATGTCTAGACACTGAAAGGTTATAGGGAAACGTAAAGATAAGTGAAACAGATACACAAACACTCTGAAATAGATTCCACCCTCTCCCAGTGTAGCTATTTATAGGCACTGATTTTCAGATTGAAGCTAGGGATCTGGGAGCAGTCAAGGACTGGCCCTGTGAAAGCATAGTTTCTACCACAAATCAAAGCACTTTTATTCATTTCAATAATTTGTGTGAGTAAATTCAAACCAAGTTACAGAACCGTATGTTCTCTTTCCACAATTCGCACACTTTATAAAACATTACTCCTTCAATGTGGCTCCTGAACGATCTCTGACTTACAGTTCTGTGTGTAGTCATAACAATCAGAAGCAAGTCAAGTGGTTTTATTTTATTTTCTTCCCCTCAGAGTTGAGACTCACATGGTTCAACATTACACTTCTCACTTTAGAGCCTCCCTTCTCCGGACAATACGGTGGTTCTCTCCACAATGTGGGAGCTGCCTGACAAGTCATCCTCTTTTGTCATCCTCAGGGAAGGGCAGAAAATTTGTATTCTCCAGAAAGCTGGATACACACCATCGAGGAACTGTGTAAGCTGATCCTTAGACACAGCAATTACAAATAAATTATAAAAATGTATACATAAATAAGTAATATACTAAACATGCAGCACACATAAAATCTCACCACCTTCTTATATACTCTCTACGTCTTTCTGTCACCTTTGCACAGGTTCCAAGGCACCAATACAACTAGTTTTACAACCTCTCCCTAGTTCGCTGTAAATTTTTTCTTTCTTTCTTACATGGCATTTATTCTTTTACTCTGGTTTTGGGGTGTCACCTTTTATCCTCCTTTACCAGATACGTATTGGAGAACATTTTTTATCAGACATGATGGTGTGACTATAATCCTATCAGTCGCGGGGCTGAGGCAGGAGGAGTTCCCCGCCAGCCTGGGTTACGTACCAAGATCTTGTTTCAAAAAACATTTTAAGAATTATTTTCGTAGCCTTACAGGTAGATGGGACAGAAGGACACTTGAATATTCTTACAAGAATAAAAGTGACTTTCCTTTTTCAACTTTCATCAGTCTATGTTTGAGTTCTACAGAAGATGCTGAACACGGTCAGGTGAGAGTGCTCAGGATAGTCAGCTCACCTGCCTCACACTCCTCAGTGATCACTCTCACTATGACAGGCAGAAGGAAAACTCTGAAGACCTTCCTATCTTAGACCCAATGTACCCTTATCCCACCTTCCACCTGGTAAAGGACATCCTCAACTCCCTCCGTGCACACAAAGATAACAGTTCACACTGTATTTCTTTTCACTTGCAAGAAAGTTAATGTGCCTGTACTCTAAAGTTCTACAAAACTTCCATTAATCTCTTTCAAAATAAATTCATTGCAAAAATTTAATTCAGCAACAACAAAAAACTCTTCATACATCTTTGAATGCCATTTAACAGTCATACTCAATGGCTAAATGTTGAGTTCAACTTTTAGCTTGAAATTCTTACTTCAAATTCAAAATTTAGTAGACTGTTTTGTGCATTTGTTATCATCACTATGTCAAATGTCACATATACTTCCGGAACCCCATAGTCCTTCAGAAAAGCATTGCACATTTTCCAATATCATAGAATCATGGAACCCCAAGTGCTTCCATTAATTTACCTGAAAATTCCTCTCTTCTCAGATTCCAGCTTCTAAGCACAAAACAGACCTTTTGGTTGAATTAGCCCATATGTGAATTTTTAGGTTTATTTATTTCAGATCCACAAACACTTGTTCAAGTCTCTTTGCTAAAGTTTCATTTATTCATAGTCAGTCCTCCAAACTCTTAACTTTAGTAGTGTCTGGGCTGAGTGGATGTGATCTGTACCATTCAGTGATACAGAGATAATTCTTTAATTGAATGTTGGTCTTAAAACAGCTATTAACTTGTGCCACTTATAAGAATCTGAAATGACTTGTCATTTAGTCAACATCTGTGGGAGACTAATTAATAATAGCCTGATTGAGGGTCTAGCACACTAGTTCACATTTGACTGGTGTTGGTTCTGAGGGTCTAGATTTCATTTTGAGCAGATAAAAATTTGTTATCACTTATTACATAATAATAATTCAGCAATTTGAATTGACAAAAGACAGTATAGTGTATAAGAATTGGTAATTACTTAGTCTTTTTTATCTTTGAAAAGAAGCAACATTTAGGTTAAAGTTGAATATCTTAAAAATGATCTCATTTTTATTAATGTGTGAGGCAGCCATTGTAATCAGCTCAGTGACCAATAAAAATAATGATTTCCTACATATATTTCTTAAATTTTAAGTCACCTAAGTATAGCTTAAACTAATAGCATTATGTATTAGGTACTTTTCTTGTTTCTACACCAAAGTACCTGACAAAGCAGTTTAAGAAAGGAAGGGTTTATTTGGGGTCATTGTTGCAAGATGCAGTCCATGATCACAGGAGGGCATGGTGTTAACAGGGGTCTATCTACAGATGCCTAGAATGTGAGGCAGCTGGTCACAGTGCATCCACAGTTAGGAAGCAGAGAAAGATAATACTGGTGATCAATACATTTTCTCCTCTTTTCTTTTTCATTCAACCTAGGACCCCAACCCACAGTTTGGTACCATATGCATTCTGAGTGGATCTGCGCTTTTTAGTGGTACTTGTCTAGAAACACTCTCACAACATGCCCAGGGACATGACTCGTAGGTGACTGTAAATCCGATAAAATTGCTAGTAAAGATTATTTATTGCAAAGTTAAAAACTAAAGTTATGGGGCTGGAGAGATGGCTCAGTGGTTAAGAGCACTAACTGCTCTTGCAGAAGACCTGGGTTCGATTCCCAGCATCCACATGGTGGTTAACAACCATCTATAGCACCAATTCCAGGGGATCTGATGCATTTTTCTGGCCTCTGTGGGCATTGCTTGACACGGGTGTACTAGACACATGCAGGCAATTCACCCATACACATAAAATAAAAATAATAAATAAAAATAATTTTTAAAAAAAGAAATAAAGTTCTACTCATAAATTTTAAATAGGTCTTAGATGTTCTTTGCATAAAATAATAACAGAAATGATGCATATTTTATTTAGTTTTGGTCAGTGTTGATATTGAACCCAGAGCCTTATACATGTTAGGTATGTGCTCTTCCAATGAGCTATATCCCCAGAAAAATACGCTAATGTTCTTATTTTAAATTTATTATTAGCATGTGTGTATGATGTGCAAATGTGGGCACTCATGCCACACTGTACATGTGGAAGTTGGAGGACAACTTTGTGGAGTCAGTTCTCTCCTTCCACCTTTCTATGGGTCTGGGGTTTGAACTTGAGCCCTCAGGCTTGTGTGGTAAGTGCTTTACTCACTAAGCCACCTTGACAGACCAAATATTTTAGTTTGCTTTACTAATTTTACAATGTGCACATCTATCAAAACATCATTTTGTATATCATAACTTTATGTAATTCATATTCATCAATTTCTTAATAAAGTTGAGAAAATTTTAAATTACATGTTGTAGAAAACAGAGGTCATGGTCTTTCCTATTACCACATTCAAATGACTTGCTTCTTGTACTATTCAAGTAAATGAAACACATTTAATTCAGTCAACAACTATACACAGAAGCCAATGTTTAACAGATGTTGAAAACTACATTAAGTAGCACCAGAAACTACAAAAGAAATTTGTATTTATTACTATTGTTTAAATATTCAGAATAGAGCTATCTCATTTGGTGTCATTAGAAAGCTTTATGAACTGATATTTTGAAACAATGTATGGGTAGCTTCAGTGATGAATTAATATGGATAATTTTTTTTCTTCTTTCTTAGAAAAATGTGATTTGAGATTTTAAATTCATCTAGAAGTAGACTTCTGGATGGATAACAGAGGTGTCTGAGAGACTGGAAAGAGAAATCCTACTTGTATGAGAAGTCTAGAGCAAACCAGCATGAAGGTGAGATCTTGCCTTCCCAGCTATCACTTGACCTCTTAGAGCTTTCCTAAGGTGGCTCAAGGCCTCTACTCCCCACATTGCATACAAGGCCTCTGTAAGAACCACCAGAACCACAGTGGCCTCTTAGCTACTGGTGCTCTTTAAAACATTTATTAATTTTTTTATTTATGCATATGTAAATGTGCCTGGGTGAGCTTATGTGCACCATGTGCATGCAGGGACTGGTGGAAGCCAGTAGGCATTGGATCCCCTGAACTGGAGTTATCAATGGTTGTGAGCTACTATGTAGGTGCTGAGAACTGAACTTGGGTCCTCTGCAAGAGCAGTAGGCCCTTAACCATGGAACCATCTTTACAATCCCCATGAGATCGTGTACTTTATCTTAACTATCTGACTTTTACATAGAGTCTATTCGAGATATTATTTTATAATAATGGGCTCAGGTGCTATAAGAATCTTTGATAAACTCTCAAGTCACATTTACTTAAAATAATCCAAGAAATAAATGTGGTGCATCAAGAGTGGACATCCAAGAATATCATTAAAAATTCATGTAATATAGGGCTTGGAATAATTGAGTTCAAACTGACCTGGAAGCCTCCTTGAAGACTAGCTCTCATAGTATCAAGAGATACTATGCAAGCTGCCAAGAGAGAAAAACAAGTGATCTACCAAGGCGTACAGCTTATGAACCACAATAACGACCAGTTCAGCAAGCTATCTAGTGCTGCAGTAGTGACACTTTTATCTTGAAGATTATCAACAGCTTTATAATTGGACTTAAGGCCTGCTCAATAGGCAGGAATTCAGGCATGGTACTATAAACATAGCCAAGTAACCATAGCTGGAGGGGTCATAGACTCCAGAGAAGAACATGCATCTGTCACTTCCCTAGACCAAAATACTTTCTTACTGTATTCTAAATATGTATCCTTATAGACATGTGTACCTCTCACCATTCATCAAAGAAACTTCTTCTTGCTATAGATGGAAGCTATTTACAAAGTTCTAAAATTGGTCAAACAGAGAATAAGTGACCTAGAGGTGCCCAGTCCTAAGTGGTACATCTAAAATGCAACCTCTACACCCACGGTTCTGGGAACATCACAGAAGAGGGGGTGGAAAGAATGTAAGAACCAAAGGGACAAGACACCTGTTGCTAGTTAATGCATTTTAGACATGATAGAGAAGCTATGTGATGAAATTTCCATAGTATAGTAGTTGAGCAAGATCTATGTGATGGCATATATCTATGTATGTGTAACAATAATAATCAAAAAAGAGGACAAGTAATTGGGAGGGGTTTGAGGGGAGTTGGAGGGGGATTGGGAGTGAGGGAAACAATGTGAATACAATACTTATGTATGAAATTCTCAAAAATTTAAAAAAAACTCATGTGATTGGTGGGCTGGGAACATGCCACAGTCAGTAAAGTGTTTACTGTGCAAGCAATGAGGATATGAATTCAGATTTCCAGAATCTGAATAATAACTGAGTGTAAAACTGGCATCTGTAACTCCAGTTCTGGGGAGGCAGAGATCTGGATCCTGGACTCAGTGACCAGCCAACATAGCAGAATTGGTGAGCTCCAGTTTCAGTGAGAGAACCTATCAAGAATAAAAGTGGAGAGCACTAGAGGAAGACGCATGATGTCAACTGCTGACCTCCACATACGCATGTGTATGCACACCAGCATGCATAGAAGCACACACCCATGTGAACACATACATATTCTTCCACATGCATACACACACAGTTTATGTCATCAGATAATAAAAATAAGTTATTTTAAAGGTATTAGATCTGCAGCTCATATTTTATAAGTGCCAGATGTTGCTGTGATAATTAAAATGAATTATGGTTACAGTGCAGAATTGGGTGTGAGATGATAACAGAGAATAAACTAAAATTGTAATATTAAAGAAACTTTGATCTTAAAAAAAGGCAAATATTTTGACACAATTATCCGTAAATAATAATATTAGAGGAAAGAATCCTTTCTAGACAAGTTTGCAAACATTGGGGAGAGAGAACAGGGGTACTGTCTCTCTCTCTCTCTCTCTCTCTCTCTCTCTCTCTCACACACACACATGCACACACACACACACACAAACACACACACATACAAACACAAAAAACCAATGGCATTCTTCCAAAATTACTTAATATTTTCTAATTTAAAGCAGGCTATTCTGCTGGCCTCTTTATTGTTAAAAGCTTCCAACTGTAAAAAAGTTATTGTTGTATAAATCTGTTATCAGTCACATAGATCCACTGTTTACATCAGAACTTCTCTTGTTATGTGTAAAAGTGTCTTCATTAATGCATGTTTTCAAACACTCAGTACGTAAAGCATAGAAATTCTTGGTTTTGTTAAAAGAAAATACCCAAAGTTTCTTTTCTGGTTCACATGTGTCTGTGAATTTCACACCTCACTCGACAGAAATATTATGAAGTCTGAGTTGTTACTTGTGAACTGTATATTTTTCTTATGGTAAGAAGCCAACAATAATTTTTATCTGCCATTTTTTGTGTATTGCCTTGGAAAAATGGTTGCCAAAATTACTTCAGTGGAAGTCTAGTTTTAGATGCCTAGCCAATGAACAGAGGTGTAGAGAGTATTTTAGGGAGATTTAAACTACTAAGATACTTTATTATTGAAGGAAGTATTAGAGACAAAGGCAAGACGAGGGGTCGTTTGCATGTAAAATGTTTAGAATTCTATACTAAACATAAGTTTGAAGTCAGGAGCAGAGGGGAACCAAAAGAAACAAATAGAATTTTCACAAAAGTCAAGTCAAATGTCAGTTAAGGGTGTGTATACAAAATGGGACAATACCAGAAAAACCTGTTAGGATAGAAATTACACGATCAACTCAAGAGATGCAGAGAAGGCCTTTGAAGAAATTCAACATGGATTCACGAATAAAGTTCTAGAGGGGATGGTACTGGAGGGAATATACCTAACATAATTAAGGCTGTATATGACAAACCCACAGCCAACCTCATTTTAAATGGTGAAAAACAAAGAATTTCCATCAAAATCATGAATGACACAGGGTTGTCCACTATCCTCGCTCCTTTTTAATATAGTGCTTGAAAATGTAACCAAAGAAATAAAATAAGAAAAGGAAATTAAAGGCATACTAATTGGAAAAGAAGACAAATTATCCCTATTAGCAGATGATATGATAGTACATATAAGTGATCACAAAAATTCCACCAGAAAACTTCTAGAAATGATCAAGTTCTTCAGCAAAGTGGCAGGCTACAAAATCAACTTAGAAAAATGAGATGTTCCTTTTTATATATCAATTATAAGCATGCTGAGAAAGAGATCATGGAAATACTCTCATTCTTAATTGCCTCAAAAACAAAACATCTAGGAATAAAATACCTCCATGATCTGTGCTCCATGTTCCTGCCCCAAGTTCCTTGGCTTCCCTTGATGATGGACTGTGAGCTGTAAGCCAAATAAACCCTTTGCTCCCCAAGTTTATTTTGGTTACTGTTATTATCATAGCAATAAAAAGCTAACAGAACACATACCATACTTCAAGCTGTATTACAGAACTACAATGATAAAAGCAGCATGGCACCAAATCAGATATGTAGATCAATAACACAAACTAAAAGACCCAACATGAGTGAACTTAAGTACAACACCTGCTATTTGACAAAGATGCCAAAAACACACACTCGAGGAAAGATAGCATCTTCAATGAATAGTACTGGGAAAACTGGATCTCTACATGTAGAGGAATAAAATTGGACCCATATCTATCACCCTGCACAAAGATCAATTCACAGTGGATCAATGATCTCAATGCAAAACCTGAAACTATTAGCAGAAAACACAGGCAGTACTCTATCAGATATAGATGTAGTAAAGGGATTCCTAAATTGACTTCCATTATTCAGGAAATAAACTAAAAAGTTTTTGTATAGCAAGGAAACTATCAGTTGATTGAAGTTAGTTGATTGAAGGAAGCCAACAGATTAGGTGAAAATGTCTGCCAGAATCAAGAAAACAAATGACCAGATTTAAAAAATGGGCTATAAATCTCAACAGAATGTTCTCAAAAGAAGAAATATATATGGCTAAGAAATTCCTTTAACAGTGTTCAATATCCTTAGTAATTAATGAAATGCAAATTAAAACTACTTTAAGGGACTGGAGAAAAGGCTCAACAGTTAATAGCACAGGCTATTCTTGCAGAGGACCTTGGTTTGGTTCCCACCACCCACATGGTGGCTCACAATCATCCATTAACTCCAGTTCTGGAGCACCCAGTGCCCTCTTCTGGCCTCCACAGGCATTGCATGCACACACGTGGGCAAAATACTCATATACATAAAATAAAAATAAATAAATAAAAGTAAATAAAACTGTTTTAAGATTTCATCTAACCCAAGTCAAAACATCTATGATAAAGAACACATCTGAAAAAAATGACAGTAAGGATATGGAGAAAAGGGAACCTCATTCACTGTGGTAGGTTTGCAAACTGGTCAAATCAGTGTAGACAATTCTCAAAAAGCTAAAAGGAGATCTACCATATAATCCAGCTATACTACTTTCTTGGCATTTACCCCAAGGAATTGATATTCTACTACAGAGATGTTTGCTCAGCTATTTTGGTTGCTATTCTTTTCACAATAGCTAAGAAATGGAAACAACCTAAATATCCCTCAACTGACAAATGGATAATGAAAATGTGGTACATTTATACAATGGAGTTCTATTGAGCTGTAAAGAAAAATAAAATTTTCAGGCAATTGGATGGACAAATATAGTAAGGTAACCCAGACCTAGAAAAACAAGTATCAGATGTTTTCTTTTATTTGTGGATCCTAGCTCTAATCTTTACAATTGAATTAAAACTTGAAATATCCACACAAGTCAAGAAAATAGAATGGGAACATAAGGGGACTGGAGAGAAGGAGTTCAAGACAGGACGCTAGTGTGACACAGGTGCTATTGAGGGAGACATGGGAAAAACTGGGTGTTGGGGGAGACTTTAACTGGTGAGGGGGTAGGGAGAGTAATATAAGAGGAAAGAAAGGACAGAAAGAAAATAATACTAGGGATGGGGCTGGAGAGATGGCTCAGCGGTTAAGAACACTGACTGTTCTTGCAGAAGACCTGGGTTCTAATCCCAGCACCCACATGGCAGCTAACAACTGTCCATAACTCCAGTCCCAGGGGATCCGACAGCATTGTCTGTCTTCCACAGTCATTGCACGACACAGGTGCACTTACCTACACACGGGCAATACACACATACACATAAAATAAAGATTAAAAAAATATTAACTTTGACTTGAAAAGACATAGGGAAATACATTATTTTATAAATTTACTTGAAAATACATATAGTGTGTGTGTGTGTGTGTGTGTGTGTGTGTGTCTGTAGGTCTATAACTAAGGGCTAACAAAAACCCCAGTGCCAAACCTGTATTTCAGTTGTTTTTTAGGTAGTCTGAGAGACTCCCAAAATAATACAGGCTATTGCCATTCCCTTGGTAACCTCCCAGACCTTGAAAGCAAGACCCAATTGCTGAAGACTCCACACACTTCAGACACAGGACTTCAACATTTGAGCTGGAAACCTCAACCCTGCAGGCTAGCTCTGATAATATCTAAAGGGACTATTCAGGCTGCCAAGGAAGAAAAACAACCAGTGATCTTACTCAAGTGTAAAGCCTATGAATGCAAACAATGACTGGCCCAGCAAAATATCTCTACTTGTGCAACAGTGGTATTTTTGTCTTGAGGGACACCAAGAGCTGTCTAATTGGACATAAGGCTGACTCAATAAGAGGGGTTCCATGCCTGGTACTGTAAGCATCGCCAAATTCCCATGGAATTGTCAAAGACCCTAGAGAAGGTCTTCCTATTGCCACTTTCCTAAACCAATTTAACTTACTGCATTCTATGTACTTGTCTTTATATTCACAGATAAATTTAGCTCTCACCACTCATCAAAGTGACTTCCTTTTAAAACAGATGAAGAGTATTACTAAGTTCCACAATGGTCAAAACCTAGAGAATAAGTGAAAGTGTTGTGCCTTCACACAGTTGGATATCTATACAGCAATTCAAATATCTAAGGCTTGGGGATCATAGCAGTAGAGGGGAACAGAAAGATTGTAAGAGTGAGAGGACCAGGAGGCCTGCTGTTAGATTGTGTGTTCTAGATATGATAGGGAAGCTAAACCCATGAAATCTCAATAATATGTTTGCCTAAACATGACCTGCATAATGACAACACTAGCTCACATGTCAATCAATGTAGATGGGGGAAATTTCACGAGGTCTCACCTCTAGATGAAGACCTACTGGAAATTAATCACTGCTGAAGGAAGGGGAATCAGTTTTGCCCATGGACAAGTTCCTTAATAAGTTATCTAATCCCAAGTGGTCAGCCAGAAAAACATGTATATCAGAGCACAACTAAATGGATTCAGTGCATTATATATACATATTATTATATTATATGCAACAATATTAATCAAGGAAGAGGTCATAAATTTGGGAGGGGTAGCTTGGGAGAAGTTTGAGGGAGGAAGGTAGGATGGAGGTGATATAAATATAGTGCTCATATATGAAATTGCCCCAAATTTTAAGATGAAATAGAAAATACCTTCATTTCAATTGCAGCACCTATCCCTGCTCCTTCTTTTCCTTTTATTTAAAATAATTTTAAAAATTTATAACAGTTGTCTAGGACACATCCAAGAAGACAAGTATCTTTTGTGAATTCATGAGTTTAAAGCATCATCAAGATTTTATCTTCCAGGAGGATGAGCATGATAGGCTATAAAGCGTATTTTTAAATGTTCAGTAGATGAAGTGGTATGCCCTGAAAAAAATAGACACCACATTCCTTTATTTTATTCTCTCCTAAAATACTTGGTAAACCATTCTGTCACATCAATTCCTTCAATTTATGTGTAGGAATATGTTCCTCACAAAAATCACAAAATTCAACCTCCATAATTCTTAAAAAGTCTACCTCTGGGCAAAATATATAATCAACCTGGAAGAATAAAGTCTAGACTTTAAAATATCATTTCTATCTTGAGCATATGCAAAGCGATTACAAACGTACCTTAGATTTAAGACCATTAGAGTCTAATGTTGAATAACTTGCCAAAGTAGTTCATTCCAAAGTAGTTCATTGTCTGCTGTCAGAATGTAATAAAACATGGAAGAATACTCAGCATTGCCACAGTCTGCTCCATTAGTTCGTGTTTTAGAGACCAAAGAGGAAGCTTAGACAGATGCAAAAATCCTATACAGCCTTCTTTATCACCTCAAAATTTCTCTTTTGCCAATTGGCTTTCCAAGTTTTATGATAGTAGATTAAGTTCTGCACTTGTCCAGAAACTTTTCTGAGTTACATGGAAGAAAGTGTTTATTTTTTATAGTTAGTTTAAAGGAAATATTTAGATTTGTGCATTTATCTGAAGTATTTTTAGAAGCTTGGAAATCAAAAAGGGACCATTGGTCTAGAGGGGGAAGAAAGATGTCAAGGGAGGGAGATATTAGCTCAAAGGTGACATGAGGGTAAAGGGAAATATGGACAGGGATGTTTATGAGGAGAGGGATGAGAAGGTAGAACAGAGGAGAGGGTAGGGATAACAAATACTGAAAGATATTTGAAAATTCCTTATGAAAATCAACCATATTATAAGTTTCATAAATATATTTAAATTCATATAAAATAGTTTAATTGGAATTATCCTACCCAGGGGATAATGTTTCTCCCAGAAATCATAAGTTTACAAATATAAAACTCGGTGTCAGGTGTGTGATATCTCCCTTCATGTTGTTGGTCAGAAGTAGCCTAGAGATTCCCCAAACAATACAGGATACTGCCATTGCTCTTAGCTGCCCACCAGAACTTGATGATATCACTCTATTGCTGAAAGTAACATACACTTTGGTAATAGGACATGAAGAACTCAAGCTGGTACTGACCAGGAAGCTTCCTCCCTACTGGCTAACTTTTATAGTGCCAGGAGGTATGAATCCTGGAACTAAAATAATGGTCAAGGTGGCAAGATACGCCCATTGGGGCAATAGTGTCACAGACATTATGGCAGTAACCAACTGCTTTCTGATTGACTTTGAAGTCTGCTCCATATCAGGAAACGCATGCCTGTAACTGTAAATCTGGCCAAGAATCAGTTTTGGAGAGCTCATAGGCCCCAATATTAAAACTACTAGTTAATACTAGTAGTAATAATATGTATTATGAAATGGACACAGTATCCTGCCCTCTAAATTCATATCTCTATACGCAAAGATGAAGGCAACTCTCAGACCTCATCAGAAGAGTTTCTTTGTGCAGTGGATGGTGGTTAACATGGAAACTCAAAACTGATCCACATGTACAGAGTAAGTATCTGTGGAGTGCTCATTCATAAATTGGACACATATCACTCACATCCACTCCAAGCCTAAAGGACCATCAAAGAAGAAAGGACAAAAAGACTGTAAGAGCCAGAGGTTGGAGTGGACCAGAGTGAAAGATTGTCTTCTGGGTAGAGTAGAATACCTGCTTTGATGAACTCAGAACAGCTATGATTGTCTGCAGAAGACATACAAGATCAAGCCAGTCAACATTCTAGCATGGAGGGGAAGAAAGTCACCTCCCCTGGAAACTGATTAGCTATTAATTGATGGCTTCTGGGGGGAGATGTCAGTTTTCTTTAAAGGTGTGGTTGCTGGTAGGTTGATCAGTTATAATGATGGCCCCACACCCATGTGTATGTGCGCTACACAAATTAGACTTGGTGGATTATTTAAAAAGAACAAAAGAGAACAGGAAGTTGGAAGGGCATGGGGAGATGGGGGTGGACCTGGGAGGAGTTAATGGGAGGCGTGGGGGTGAATATGATAAAATAAATTGAATGAAATTCTTAAAGAAGTAATAAAATATTATATTGCAAAAGAATATAAATAACTCTGAAGCTTTGATTCTAATGATTACATCTTGCTTAAGTTACAGAAACTGCTATAATACACAATAGGTGTTTTTGAAAATTAATGCCTAATATTTTCCTAGAAATAAATTTCATGAAACTGTGCAAAACCTCCCTCACTTTTCTCCCACCTGTTTTGGCAGTTCCTTAATTAGAATGGGCAGGGGATGTAGCAAATGAAGAGGCAAAAATATTTTTGTTTCAGTTTCATCATTAATTTTAGTTTGTTATTTCTAAACCTGGGATTTATGTTGCTTGGTTCTTTGTTGTTACCACTGAAGATTCATCAACAATTTATGGTCATGTAATTGTCACTTAACCTTTCAAAACTGCATTTTGACAGATAAAAATAATTTCTTGTATGGGATACTAAGGAAATAAAAAGGCTCATTAATCTCATACATTGTTTGATTTATTGTATGCATTGTCAAAGAAATTAGGTTAGGGATAGTGTTTCATGAATGAATTTATATAAAAATAGTCCACTGAGGCTCACTCACCATATGTTAGAATGCAATAACAACATTAGCCTTTGAAATAAGTCAGAAGTCAATCATATAACTTTCTCTATAAGCATATCCTAATGGTTATCAATGTTTAGTCCTTTTGGTATAAATTTTTTTTACTACATTTTTATCTATTTTGTGTGTGGAGGGTAGGTAGGTGTGCATGTGTGATGACACACAGGTAAAAGTTAGAGGACAACTTGTTAAAATCAGTTTTTTCCCTCCACCATGTGGGTCCCAGGTATCAAACTTGGGTCATCTGGTTTGATAAAAGGTGCATTTAGGCACTGTGCCATCTGGCTGGCCCCTGCTTATTAATAACATATTAACAATATGTTATTTTAGCATTGGACTAAAAAAAAGGTGTTGGCAGACCTACATTTCTTTTAGGGAACTAGAGTACAGACCAGTTATTTGCCTTCGACAGGGCTTCTCAGCATTCCTTGGATCATGGTACCCTTCTCTTTTCAAAGCCAATGGTGACTAGTTGAGACTTTCTTGGGTTGCATCTCTCTGACACTAACTGTTCTGCATTTCTCGTGTAAGGACCACAGTGATCACACTGAACCCACCTATTCTTACCCACTTCCCCATGTCTATGCTGGGATTTTGTCTGGTTTGAGGTTGCATAGGATTTGAGTGTGCTGTCACCATTGCTGCCAGGTCATATGAGTAACTGACCAGCCGTTTGGAAATCTCTATTTCCATGTTGTCATCCACCACTCCTGGCTCTTACAATCTTTCTGCTCCCTCTGCCCCAGTGATTCCCATTGCTGAAAACACTATAGAATAAACAAGGAGAAATCAAGCTGGTGCTGACTTCACAGCCTCAACTCTACTAGATAGCTTTCATGGAAGGTGCTATGCATGCTACTAGAAGAAAGAAAAAAAAATAATCATCAACCTCACCCAGCTGTGATCCTGTGAACTACAACAACTGGAAAGATATGCCCACCAGTGTAATAGTGGCACAAATATTATAGGCGTAACAAACCACTCTTTAATTGGACTTAGGCTTCGCTTCATAGGATGGAGCACATACCTGATACTGATATCATGCTTAGGAACCTGAAGCAAGACAGACCACAAGGTATAGGGGAGAACCAAATACTAGTTTTCTACTAAGTAGCTGTAGCATTAAAATGACTCCTAATGACTTACCCACAGATTAATGCATCTACTGACTCTCACCAGAGAAGTTTTCTTATTAAACAGATTGTGATTAATGCTGAAACCCACAACTGGTCAATGTGCAGAGAGCAAGAGGCTGAAGAGTGCTTATCCCTGATTTGGACACCTATATTGACTTGCTTTGATTCAATCTTCTTGGGTAAGTAAGTAGAAGAGCTGTGGCTGGGTTGTATGGTGAGTGCACCTTTAAGGAACAGCCAAAATGTTCCCCAAAGTTGTTCTAGCATTTTGCATTCCTTTAGAGGAGAGAGGTTATGATGTTCTCTGTACCCTTACCAACATTCAGCGCTTTCAGTATTTTCTGTGGGATTTTTAATGGCTTTCAAGTGGTATCTTGGTGAGGTTTTTATTTGCATTTTTATATGCTCTTCCTAAATGATGTATCAAATGCCTGATCATTTTAACTGTCTATTATTTTATTATTCAGATAGAAGAGTAATTTTTTACATTCTAGGTCTTATTATTTATAAATATGAAGTCTAAATGTTTGTCTAGCTTTTTTCATTTTCTCAATTACATACTTAGAAAATAAATGTTAAAGTCTATTTTGTCAACGTTTTGCTTTCAAGAGATTATCTTTGGGTATATCATAACTAACATGTCTTTACCAAGCCATTAGTTACATTTTCTCTTCTTCCTAAAAGTCCTGTAGTCTTCACTCTTACATTTCTATTTTGAATTCATATCTGCGTGTGGTACAGGGAAGATACTAAGAGTGTTTTTGTATGTTTTAACAAAATTCAGTTGAGTCAATAGCATCTTACTGTTTGAGACAAGAAAAGTATGACTTGGGCCCTGACCAATCTGGGGCTCCTAGTAGTCTGGACTCCCACGGGACAGGCCAAGCCTGCAGAGGATCTGCCCTTGAGTGGCTTTGCAGTAATCAGAGCAGTTGTCTATGATCTGTAGACTCTTTTTACATTACTAATGTTGCCAAGATGGGACCCGAGGCTTTCTCTCAACAAGAAAAGATGCCGCCACAATTAAAAGGAAGATTTTGTTTCTCAATATACTTTAACCCTCATACTCATCACTCTTAAAGCATTATTTTGAAGACTATGATCTTTGTTGTAGTTTGCCTGCAGCAATCTGTGAACATAACATCCTAAGGGACTATTATTGTTCTCATTTTAAAAATATTTTCCTTAAGAATCTTAGTACATACAAATCTATGTAAGTTAATTTCTTAACTTTGTTTTGAGTTTTCCCTTCTGTCAATTAAACATTTCTATGTAACAATACATACTTTAGTGTATATTATCTTTCATGTTTTTACATTTAAATAATCATCTTTAAGTATTTTATACTGTGTCACTGGGATTTATTTAGTTCCATGATTCTCTAAATTGAACACATAACATCTGCATGGAATTCACTTACATGAAAGTGGTGTTAGGAAATTGGTGACATCTGTCCAGGTTGGCAGTGCTCATAGCAATGCTGGGATTAGTAAGACAAATCGGGGTGAGGAGCAGGGTGAAGGTAAACTCCTAGCAGCTCCACTCTGCCAAATTAGACTCTTCTAATTGATAACATGCTAACAGCATTTACAGCATCTTCAGTGTATGTGTGAGGGAGAGGGAAGCAGGAGAGAAGGAGAAAGACAAAGACAGAGAATGAATCTTAATGAATTCCTGATGGTCTTTTTTATTTTTAGACCACAGATCAGATGGAACAGTTCAAATAAGGGTCATGATTTTCCGGAGGATAAAGACATATGAAGCTCAACTGTAGGATAATCTGAAGTCAATAAATCAATGTCAACAAATAAATGCAACAAGGAGAGAATGCCCAGAGCTGGGTGCCTGCGAAGTTTGGATGAAGGCCTGCTCAATGGCTATCCCCTGCCTTAGGTGCTGGAGGTGGGATGATGTACAATGATATGGCACTTCACAGAGGTCTGCATTTGACACAGAAGCCTCCAGAGCATTCTATGCTATAGCAATGATGTCCCTAGAAGCTTTACTACTATATTTTTCTTGTTCATTGTTCTCAGCTCATAAGTATGACTGGTTTACATTTTTAATAGCAATGGGCTGAGTTAAATCTTAAAAGAACATTGAAACAAGGTTGGTCATTTCTGTCTGGCCTTGCAATCAAAGGGGATTCTTGATTTTAGACAGAACTCTTTAAGCTCCATACAGGAAAGCCATTTATTTTCAGGCTTCTTAAAATTTTTCCACCTGGGGCTGCTTTTCACCCAAGAACCTTTATATAGCTTTTCACATGCAGGCATTAAAACACTATAGTATTAGAAATTTAATGACAATAAATCATGAAATCTATTCTAAAACAGTTATTTTGACATGCATATAATTTTATTATTTATTAAAGACAAAAACGGGGGCTGGAGAGATGGGCCAGGGTATAAAATGCTTTCTGCACAAACATCGGGACCTGAGTTCAGATACCAAGCACCCATATAAAAGCTAGGTGTTATGAGTATGTGTAACCTCAACACTGGGTGGTGAGCAGAGATAGGCACTTTCCAGGGGTTTGCTGGTCACCCAGTATAACCAAAATGGCAAGGTCCAAGTTCAGTGAGAGACCTTGTCTCAGAAAAACAAAGTGGAAAACAATAGAGGGATACATTTGCACTTGTGTACAGAGGGGCAACCCCCACAAGTAAACTTGTATAGGAAGAAGATGAATGTGCTTGTTTACTTTTACATAAAGAGTCAAATCCTAGCTGGATATTTGATATTGTAAGATACTGGACCTCTTCAATGTTGATAGGTATTTTGATATTATAAGCATCAATGCTGAGAATTTCAGTTTGCATAAATACGTAATATAATATGACAGTATATGTAGGGCAATTTCAGAAATCACTGGGAATTTTGTCCTGATCTCAAGCCAAAATTCATTTCACAATTTTGTATTTTATAAAACAAGTCAGCAACTCAAAAAACAATTTTTAAAGTAAAAAATTCTAACACAGTATAATACTTTTTTTTTTTTTTCCGTCTTTTTGAGACAGGGTCTCCCTGTAGCCCCAGCTGTCCTGGAACTCACTATGTAGACCACGCTGGCCTTGAACTCACAGAGATCTTCCTGCCTCTGCCTCCCGAGTGCTGGGATTAAAGGAGTGAGCCACCATGCCTGTGCACTAATTTGTGTCTTACATGCTGAAGAACTGCAGTAGGAGAGTATTAGACACTTCTGTGTGTGTCAGACAGCACTGATTTGTGTTGCATGCTTTAAAGTCAAGATGAGGGAGAAGTGAATACGCCATGTTCAAAACCAAGGTTGCAATGATGTCACAGTTTGGGACACGGGTGAGCCCTACCAAAATACCTCAGATTCTCTGCACATTGATTTTGAATTAGTTTTTGGTTGTCATGCATTCAGAGATCACTGAATGCTGCCAAAATTTTTGTAAATCTTATGGTCAGTGACTGACTCCATATGGGATCACAATCCACATTTAAGAAGCTGGGCTATAACTCAATATGAGGGAAATGATCTCACTTGCTTTACCCACTATCCACTACTGTATGCCCTGTGCCTAAGGTAGAGCCTAGAGACAAGAAATGTTTTTGCAGGATGGACTGAATATGTTGACAGAACTCTTTCCCATTCAAAATAACCATTCTCATTGATGCAACACATGGCTTTCCTAACAAAGGAACTGAAAGGCTTGTAATACATATTGGGGATCTTATGTCTTCAGCTTTTCACTATTCACAAGTTCTTGGGATAATCAGCTTATAAACAGCAAAAAGAGCAAGTGTGTTTTGGCTCACGGGTTTGGAGGTTAATCCACATTTTAGGCCCATTGCTATTAGGCCACTGGCAGCACAAGGTGACAGCAGACCAGGATACACCATTCACTCATGGCTAAGAACTGAAGTCAAGTAAAAAGAAGTGCCTGGCTCATAATATCCCCCTCACAGACATGCCCCCCATGACTGGGAAGATACACCACTGGGCAAATCTTAAGTCTCAAAGCTTCAAGGTTTCCCCATAACACAACAGACTTGGAACCAAGTCGTGAATGCATGGGCCTTGGGGATATTTAATCCAAGCCACCACAGAAACTAAGAGGGGATAGAGTTCTACTCTAATAATACTGGTGAAGGGGAGGTAAGAGTTGTGCTACCATTCCAGTTATAGTCCAATTCTCAAGATGAATCTAAGGGCTCCTCAGAGCAATTGTATGAGTTGAGTCCTAGCTAAACCTAGCCATTTGGACAAACTAGATAACTGGGTTTCTCCTTCCTATTTGGAATAAGGTTTGGCTGAAAGTTATGGGCTGTTCAGGCTGAAAAATGTTTTAATACAGATGTAGTCTCACAGACTTCCTGAGATTTAACCTAGATAGCTGGGAACCAGACAAGCATTCTCAATTTTCCTATGATTACTAAACTTTTTTTCCTTTGGCAAATCTTAGAGTAATGTCACAGTTGAGCAAAAGCAGCCCAGCGAGAACGCTGGTTTATGTTTCTGCACTTCAAACATAATATTCACGAAGAGCAGTCTGTGTTCCGCAAGAAGAGAGTGACTACTCCATCACAAAAGATTGATATATAATAGAGACTAAGTAGAAACAGCCATTTACAGGGGCTTTTTTTATTCCAAATCTATGTGGGACTGTAGATAATGATCTTCAGGTTAGCTGTCAATTGTTTTTATTTTTTATTCATTTTCTGCTAGAAAGACCATTAAGAGAGAACATGAATCTTACTTAGATTCTGCAGCTGATAAAAGTACATTTGAACATTGTTTCAAGAGATATTAAAAAAATATTTAGAAATGTCAAAACCGAAAAGATGACTGCACAATTTATGATCACAGAACATAATACCCTAGTGGAAAGCATCAATATCAGCAAAGGTAAATGCCACCCTTTTATCCCAGTATATTAGTCTGAGTATCATGTGTGGACTGAATCACTATAATAAATAAAATATATGACCTTGTACTATAAGGTAAATACTGGAGGGCTTTACATTGCCAAGTGTGATTGTTGTGTTCAAGTTTAACTGCATACAACTGGTGCATGCAAAGCACACGGTTCAAGGGCCTGTTCGTAGTTCACTGTGGCTTCCATGGAGCAACAGATTCAGAACAATCTGAGCCAGTGTCCTGTGAGGCTGATGTGGGCCAGACATTTAGGACTGTCCCATAAAGTTAAGATATTTAAATGTCACTGAAAGAAATACAGTCAGTCACATTTCATTCACAGAGTGGATCTCAAGGAATGGAAAGAGGCAAAGAGGCAAAGAGGGCTCTCTGAGAAGAGGCAGCAGGCGTCTGACCAAGCACTGGACTGGGGAGTTTTAGCATCAGGTCGTAGGGTAGTGTCAGCCAAGAACCTATTTGTTTCAAAGCTGCCTCACTTGTCTATACACATGTTGACTTGGGTGTAATATTTTTTTCTTTTTTTGCTGTTTCAAAGATTAACAAAATTTTATTGAAACACAATTGCAGTGTCTAACACATAGTAAGTTTCCAACATATTCAGCATCATGGTATTTAACTTCCAATTAAAAATTCTTCTAATAAAATAATTTTGTTTACTATTATAATGTATATATTTTTTCATTTAAAATGAAATGTAAAAATTATTTTTATTGATTCTTTGAGAATTTCATACAATGTATTTTGATCAAATTTAGAGCCCTTCCAGCATCTTATTCAGATCCAGCCCCACCTCCCTATTCCCTGCTCACTCACTGCGTGTCCACTAGTATTTTTAAAGGCCTATTGAGTTTAATTTGTGTTCCTCAAACGCTCCTGGGTGTGGGTCCATCTTTTAAAGCAAAAAGATTCTTATTTTTTCAGAAAAAGCCTGAAGGAAGCATCCTTGAATTTTCCATTTCACAAAGTTTTAAAAAACCTTGTTTTCCTAGAAATAGCAGATCTTTGTATCAGCATCTGCAGGGTACACGATCCACTCATCCCCACCCATAACAAAATCAGGAAAGGCTGGAGAAGTTAAGCAGTCGGGGAACAGCTTACAAACTGAAATTAAACACATTAAGAGGAGAAAAAAGTTATCAAGACCATTAGATAGCATTATGGAATACATATTCATTCATACTCATAATCTGTATACACGTGTATGTGTATGCTCACATACATATACAAAAATACACATGCACAAATGCTCAAATCTATTTTTTTGCAATGGTACTAATAGACAAGAAAATTCCTTCAACTGACACCATAACACCATAAACATTTCATACTCTATTGTATTCAATATGACTAGTCATCATGAACTACCTACAGATTCTGACATTGTTAAAGCTTTTGTACGTGATTTTTGGTGCAAGACTGCAAGATCATCCTCAGTATATTCAAAAGCAGATACTCCATCCAGAAGCTGTGGGCTCCTCTGCATGATAGCCTTAGGAAATGGCTGCATGGATTAGGGCTGAAATACTTTTGAGAAAATACAAAAGAGCCAATTTTATCATTTGATATATTTTTATAAGTATTAAGCTGTTTTGCTCATAATTTCTTCATACTATCATAGTCCACTATGCCATTTCAAGAAGCATGGTTTATGTTGATCTTCACCTTTGTCGTGAAAAGAAAGCCTGCATCATGTATTTCAGATTTCTGTTTTAGTTTGTGGGAAACTGATTAAAGTTTCACATCTAATCACATTATTAAGTTATCATTTTCCTCATAGTGAAAAGGAGGAAAGTTTCATTGAACTTTGTTACTTTATTTTATATACTTGGATTTATTGTTATCTCTGGCTTAATATAAACTGCTTCAGATTCTTTTTGGTTTTAACAATATATAAATTAATGGATGTATGCGTACTGTGTCAGCCAACAGAAGTGAGGTTAAAGTTTACAACTGGTCTACCATTAGCTAACCTATTCCATCTGCTACTCTTGGTGGTGACAATACAAGCCAGCTGAAACATCTAAAATCTCTCTCTCCTGAGTTGTTTGTCAAATAATTTTCCTTAGTTATGGGACACTTTGAGATTGCAGAAGAGAATAAAAGATTCTGAATGACCATGCATATTCACAGAGTCTTGCTATTCACTGTTCAAATTCACTGATCCCACCAAATTGATAGGCTAGAGCTCTGTGAGTTTTTGGATAATAAAGTAAGCAGCTTTTTCTCATGCTTTGGACTAAAAGTTTTTAGATATTGTGGTTTCTCCTAAGAAACAGAAGAGGCATGGATAACATAGTTCACAGGCACTCACTAAATTGTTATAGATTGGCTGGCTGTACTTCAAGAACTACAAACTTCTATCATTTCCCTTTTATTTCCACAATTGAAGTAGAAAACTTCCAAGTCCTTAAGAATTTGTAACAAAGAAGATTCTTCTGAAGTCACTCAATACATCATCTTACCCTTAGAAAATCTGTACTTATTTCAGACTTGTAAACATGCTTGCCTATTAAAATCAGAAGAAAGTGCCATTATCCTCCAGGAAAAATTTCAGTCCAAATTATTCTATTGTATCTCTGATGTTCTGAACACTATTAATTTAAAGTATACTGTATAAAAGAAAATTAGAAGTGTTGAATGTTTTTGTGAAATACACTAAATGGTGTGGTTCATACAAAAGAAAATGAGCCTAAGTTATTAGCAAGAATTCCCAGTGAGAGCACATTTCTATCAAAGATAATAAAAACCTAGTGTTTTGAAAAACCTGTAACTAAGTTTCATGAACAACTGCCCATACTTAATGGTACCTTTGAGAAGACACTTATGTCACAGAAACCCAAGTCCAAGTAGTTTGATGTGCTCAGATACTGGAAGGCAAAATACAATAAGCAAACGGCTACATGTGCTAGGTCTCCATGGAAATGACGGCTTCCTTACTGAAAAGAGGAAGCCATCACAGCCTTCAAAGAGCCAGGTTTGCTTCATCACATAGTGTTTTCATGTTTTATTTACATTTTTCCTTTCTGTAGAATGCAATACAGATATTCTTGCATGCACTGTTTTCAGGGGAAAAGAAAAAGAAAAACCTTTAAGTAAAATAGACATGCTGGCCCTAGCAGTCAGGGTTCACAGAATTTGTAGACAGGCTGCAAGCTTAAATTCCTTTACATTTCCTCTACCTTTGTACACTAGAAAAGAAACCTTTGAAAAAAGATTAATTTTTTACTTTTATGTGTGTGTGTGTGTGTGTGTGTGTGTGTGTGCCACCATGTTTGCAGTTGCCTGCGTAGGCCAGAAGAGGGTGTCAGATCCCCTGGAGCCAGACTTATAGGCAATGGACTGCCTGAAGTGGGTGCTGGGAATCCAACAAGGGTTCTTTGGAAGAGCAGCAAGGACTCTTAACCCCTGAGCCATCTCTCCATCCTCCAAAGAAAACATCTTAACCAGCTTTGCCATAACAAGAACTGAAGGCCCATGACACAGATTTCCATGAGAGTTTTGAGTCTGTGCTTACCTTTTTCTTGATAGTGTTTTGTACACTTCTGAAAAGAAACACAAGTCATTGCAGTCACAAGTTTATTTCCATGCTCAAAATTGTATTGTGGGATATGAGAAAAAGCCCCGTCTGGAGAAGAGTCAAATATGTGATGCTGCTTCAAAATCATTCAGAACATTAAACAGCAGACTGTCACCAGCACTGCCACAGGAACCAAGGACGACTCTCCTGTGTGGTATACTTTGCTTTCCAACTAAAAGACTTCCAAATAAAAGAGTGTTAACCACAGTGAAAATTAATCATCAAAGCAAGTTAATTTTCAGGTTGAATTCACAGCAAGTTAAGCACACAGTAAGATAATTCATAAGGCATTGTGAGACTTTATTCAATAATTCAATTATTGCAGGTTGAGCATTTCTTATCCAAAAAATCTTGAAATCAAATGTATCAGGTTTCAAAACTTTCAAAACTTCAAGCGTTTTGGGATGAGATATCTAGGAGATGGAACTCAAGTCTATATATGAAACTCGTATTTATATTTTACATATAACTAATACATATAGCCTAGTGGCAATTTTATATGCAATTTTAAGTAATTTTGTGCATGGCACAAAGTTTCCTGATATTCAGTGTTCAATTTGGGAGCCATGTTGGTTCTCAAAATATTTCAGATTTTGAAGAATTTTGGATTTCATATTTTTAGACTAGGGATGCTCAGTCTGTATTTTGATCAAGAATGTCAAATTATGCACCTTGACAAGGTTTTTTCAATTTGACTTGCCTACTGTAACCTTGTCATTTGAGCTTATTTCTAGTCAATTTAGAACACACTTTATAAATTAGATATCTGCCATTTCATCCTCTTTTGCACACATTCAATAGTGTCCTCAATAAGTTGTCTATTGACAAAAATAAAGTATGTCTATTAAACATTGATTGCAAAGGAGGGGGTGGCAAGAGAAGTAGCTCAGCCAGAGAAAAATTTTTCTGTTACAGTTAGCAAGAAAAGAGTCTTTAATAAATTGATAGGCATGGTTTTGATATAAAGGACTGGTAACATATTTTCCTTTGACTAGAAGCAGGATTACACAGCAAAGAGTGAGATTTGAAGACTTGAGCATGGTGTTCAGTACCCCGTTTTTAAAAGGAAATGACTGTTGATAAGTCAGTTTGTTCCATTCCCACCAAGCCCTTATCTCAAATAGAAATTAAACGTGCTTATGCTCTCTGTCACAGAAACAAAACAAATGGCTAGAGCATTACACGGTGTCTTCTTTCTGCAGATAAAATATCAGGAGCAGTTTTTATGCAGCAGGGCATTTTAGAATCAAGACATTGTGTGTAACCTTAAGATTTCAATGAAAATACCCAGACTTTGAACTATGCCTTGATTTCCCCTGGAGATAAAAGCAGATATGGAAGCACTTTACCTGCTTGCCAATCAGCTGAATAATTTCTTAACATGTGTTTACTGCAAAAATCTTTTCATTAGCTGGTAGATTAGCTTAAAAGGTTCTTTGGATTGTGTCCAGTTATTTGAAATATCACAACTTTGAAAGAGTCCTCATCTGAAAAATTCTACATGGCAGCAAACATCTTTGGCTTGCTTCTTGGGCCTTTTCATAGTAGAGGGGAGAGTTACACTTCTTGTGATATATGCTACGTCCAAACTTGAAAAATAAGATGACAGGTTGAATTAGTGGGGTTACGTTTTATTTTTTTATAAGATTATTTGTTCACTAATTTTTTCTTAGGTTATCCTATTCATAACTTTCATATTTGCTCTCTTTTTTATCGAGGCATAAGACGTTTATACATCTTTCTGGGAAAAAACATAATAATTCAATACAAATAATATATAATGATCAAAACAACATTATCAACACTTCCAGCTCTTCAAACACTGATTGTTTTGTGTTGAGAATTTTGTACTCTTATAACCATCCTTAAATATGTCATAGATTGTTTTAAACAAAAGTTAATGTAATGTGCTATAGGAAACCAGAGCCCTGGACTCCTCCTCTCTCACTGTACTCTGGTGTCCTTACTTTAGCTTCTTTCCATTTTACTGCCCACTATACTCCCAGCTTTTGCAGAAGATGTTTCCCCTCTGTTCTTTGCATCAGATTTTAGGCTTCCATAAGTTTGTGAGGATGTTGCAGCATCTATCTTTCTGTGTTTAGCTTATTTATTGAATTTAAAATAACCACCTCCAGATCCATCCACATTGTGACAAATGGCATTATCTCGTTCTTTTTAATGCTTAAAAAATGTTTCATTGTGTACATATCATAGATTTCGTTACTGAGTTATCCACCAATGGGCATCTAGGCTGATTCAGTATTTTAGTTACTGTGAATGGTGTGACAATAAACGTGGAAATCAAGTATCTTTTTCTTTTTTGCCCAATGATTTCATGTCTTTTGGGTGTAATCCACAGTGGTAGGATTTCTGCTTTAGACTGGTCATCCAGCTTTAGATTTGGGGGGATCCATACACTGCTTTCTATAACGGATGAGCTAATTTAGGTTCCCACGAATGGTGTATCACAGTTGTGGTTTCTCTGTATCTTCACCAGCATTTGTTATATGAAGAGTGGGATGATATCTCACTGCAGCTTATATGTACATTTCTATGGTAAATAGTGTGGACGAGCAACTTTTATATACTTATTGGCTATTTGTATGTTTTCATTGAAGAAGTTGTCTGCTCAGATTTTATCCAAATTTTGATTGCGTTATTTGGGGTTTTGAACTTTTCAGTTGCTTGGATTTTTTTATACTCTGGATATTAATCCCATGTCAGATGACTAGGTTGCAATTTTTTCTCTTAGTCTGTAGGGTTTTTATTCTTAAGAAACTCTGTTATTTATTTCTTTTCTATGTATACACTTTTTAGTTTGATGTAATGCATTTGTCTATTGTTACTTCTGTTCCCTGTGCTTTTAGGCTCCAGGGGCCTACTTAACATGTCACTGACTATACCAGTGTCCTGAAGTACTTTTTCATGCTTTCTTGCAGTACTTTGAATTTTCAAGTTTTGCATTTAGGCCTTTGATTGATTGTGAGTTGATTTTCTTATGCCATAAGTAGAAGGGATCTAGTTTCAATTTTCTGAAATATATATTCCAATTTTGCCTGCATCATATATTGAAAAGATTACCCTTTCTCAAATACATGTTATTGACATCTTTATTAAAAATGTAGCTGGGAGTGGTGGCACATGCCTTTAATCTCAGCACTCAGGAGGCAGAGGCAAGCAGATCTTTGTGAGTTCAAGGCCAGCCTGGTCTACACAGTGAGTTCCAGGACAGCTGGGGCTACAGGGAGACCCTGTCTCAAAAAGACCCCCCAAAAATGTGTTAGCTACAGACTTGGTTGATTTCTAGGCTCTCTGTTCCATTGGTCTATATGTCTATTTTTTTTTGGTCTTTTTGAGACAGGGTCTCCCTGTAGCCCCAACTGTCCTGGAACTCACTGTGTAGACTAGGCTGGCCTTGAACTCACAGAGATCTGCCTGCCTCCGCCTCCCGAGTGTTGGGATTATTTTTATGTGAGTTCTGTGTTGTTTTAATAAAGTTTTGTGATCTGCTTTGAAGTCAGATATCATGCCCACAGCTAGCTGTTTCTTTCTTCCTTTGTTGCTTAGTATTGCTTTGTCTATTGTAGGTCTTTTGTGTTTCCAAATGAATGTTAGAATAGGATTGGTTTTTATTTACTCAATTTCTGTGAAGAAAGTCGTTGATACTTTGTTGGGAATCTCATTGGATGTATGAATCACTTTAGGTATACCATCTTTCTAATATTAACCCTTCAATCTATAAATATAGCATATATTTATACTCTTTGCATAGTCATCAGAGTTTCTTTTCCTGGTGTTTTAGAACTTTCGTTGTAGAGATCTTTTTCTTTGTTGGTTAAATTTATTCCTAAGTATTTTTACTGCTCCTGTGAATGGGATTATTTCCTTGATTTCCTTTTGAGCAAATTCAATATTGGGTGTTTTAAAATGCTATTGTTTTTATATGTTGTTTAGTATGCTACAACTTTACTGAATTTGGTTTTGCTATGTATGAACTCATGTTATCTGCAAACAGGAATAATTGATCTTCTTGCTTTCCAATCTGATGTCTGTTTATTTTTTTCTTGTGTAATTGACCTGGCTAAGACTTTCAGTACTGTGAGTACTATTTAACTGTAGTGGTAAATAAGTGGGACAGGTGGTGAAAGTGGACAACCTCATCTTGATTTTTAATATTTTATCTTTCTTTTAAAATTTTATGTCTATGTGTGGGTCTATACATGTATAAGTACATGTATCCACAGGGTCCAGAAAATATGTTAGATCACCTGGAGCTGGAGTTGTAGGCAGCTGTGAGCCACCCGAAGTGTGGGTGCCAGGACCCAGCTCAGGTTTTCCGCAAGAGCTGTGTATGCTCAAAAGCACTGAGTCATCTCTCCAGGTCCTCTTGTCTTATTTCAGATATCAGAGGAAACATTTTTGGCCTTTCTTTTTTAAGTATGGTATTGACGGTAGGTGTTTAATGTGTGGGCATGTAGTTTCAATTTTCAATGCCTTTCCTCTTTCTCTTATCCATCTGGAATTAGCATAATGTTAGCAGTGTTTGGTCATTTTATAGTAGTTTGCAAGTCTCATAGCCTCTCTTCAGTTTTTAAAAATTCCTTTTTCATTTCTTGTGGAATATTTCAAAGCTCTATCTTCAAACTCAGAAATGCTTTCTTTTGCTCATTTATATGTAATCAATTGAAGTATTTGGCTCCAAAATTTCTGTTTGATTCTTTTTTTATGATTTCTATGACTTTGGTTGCTTCCTCATTAATATCTCAAGTTAATTTTCTCATTTCTTTATATTTTCTTTTTCAATTCCCTCACATCTTACTGAGTGTTCTTAGCATCATTATTTTGGATTCATTTTCAGTTATTTCATATTTTTTCTTCAAATTGAGATCTGTATCTACTGCAATATTCTCCTTTGGAATCATCACTTTCTTTTCACGTTTCTTATGCCTTTGTACTGATAACTATGCATATGAGGTAAGAACAAGCTGTTTAAATTCTATGGAGCAGCTTTTATAAGAAAAGATTTTTAATTTAGATGATACACAAGATGGTGATTGGGTAACTTCTTTGGCTACAATTACAAACAAGATGGAAAATGTAGTTCCTGTGATTTATTCAGTTTTAATTGATGTCAGTAGTGTCTACAAGTACTTCAACAGTCTAGACTGTAATGGGTCTTAAAGGTATTTGTATGACTTTTCGTAGACATAGATTTCCAAAGGCACATGTCCTCAGGCCCAACAGCATTGCTAGCATTGGGACTAATGGTGACAACAGTGCTTGAGAGAGATGTATAGAGACAGGTCCCTGGTCCCTTGGGGCAAGCACAGATGAAATTAAGGCTGTGACACCAGTTGCAGCTTTTCTAATCCATAGAATCTGTAAGAGACCTTCCCCCAGAGCTCTCAGGATGAATTTGAGAGATCCCTCAGCACCGTGATACCAGAAAATGCAATTCCAGATCTTCAGGACAGCACCTTCTCCACACGATGAACAGAAGTGATGCTGGGATCTGTGGCACCCATAAACAGAGGCTTGGGATCTTATAGTGTAACTGCAAGTGGCACAATCCATAGAATCTGTAAGAGACCTTCCCCCAGAGCTCTCAGGATGAATTTGAGAGATCCCTCAGCACCGTGATACCAGAAAATGCAATTCCAGATCTTCAGGACAGCACCTTCTCCACACGATGAACAGAAGTGATGCTGGGATCTGTGGCACCCATAAACAGAGGCTTGGGATCTTATAGTGTAACTGCAAGTGGCACTGGGCTGTGTCCTTTCCTAGAACTGTGGGATCTAGGAGATCCTAGAAGATCCTAGAAGATCTTCTTCAGGCCCCACATAGAAAGTTCAAGAGTGACAAAAGCCTTTGACATCATTATGGTCCCCAATCCCTGGGCTTGGGGAGTGATCGTAGGTCTTAGGGGCATTTGAAGGTCACATTTGGGATTTAGCACTGGTGGCTATGCTCTTGAAAGTATGGAATGTTAGGAAAACATTCCCTAAGTCCATAGGTGGCACTATGATTTGTGGCTTCTGTATCTGTGATCTTGGAGTTGTAGGTCATGGGTAGAAACATCCCTAGGTCCTGTCAAGCAAGCTCTGGTAGAGTTAAGGCTTATGATATGACACTGTGGGACTCTGACAGGACCTTCCCCTGGTCCTGCACCAACAAAATCAGTCCAATGTCGTGGGGTGAGGAGGAAGCCTACTTTAGACCCTGCAGGGCAACTTGGTCCTGAAGCTACAGGATGCTGAGGGTGCTGCCCTCTAGCCTATGAGTCACCACAGCCTAAGGTTTCTGTTGACATTAGAGTGACAACTGTCAGCCTCTAGGGAGAATGGCATCTAGCAAGGGCCCTTGTAGCAGCTTGGACTCTGGGGGTGGGAGGAGGCTCAGTGTGAGTTCTTTTACTGGAGCAGAGTCATCTGTCTTAAGAGCATCCTGGTCAGCCAATAGGATTTAAAAACCTGTGATGACTGTAGCATTCCCTGCATTTAGGATGCTGGATCTGCTGCCATTA
>NW_008357953.1:304688-306947 GCF_000622305.1 Nannospalax galili | reverse complement strand
TATATATGTGTGTGTGTGTGTGTGTATTTACTGCATATTCTCGCCAAATGTGGACTAGACAATCTAACAATGACTGTCTATACATTAGAGAAGCTGAAAACCTGTTAGCTGCTCAGCCCATGAACCTGGATGTCTCATCAAAAATACTGGAGAGTCACTGAGGAAGACACCCAGTGTTGACTTCTGGCTTCTACACACATGCACATACATGCTCACACACCTACACTCTGTGCACATGGACACAAACATATATCACACACATTAAAATAAATTATTTTACCTATCGCTAGTCTTTGTTATTTAGTATTTTAATAAAAGCATATAATTATCATATTAAAACATATTTTTTCGTGTCCTGATAATTATTTCAAAGTGGTTTCTTTTGAGTCCAAAGTATTTTACTTTTGGCATTCAGTAACTTGTTCTGAGAAGTGTGTTATATTTTCAACACTTTATTGAAGATGACCAACAAATGTTTAATGAGCAAAACACTAAGCTTGTCATTGTGAGAAGATCAAAATATCCTCAAAAAGAATATTAACCTGTTTTCCAGGATTGGATATTCAGAGTACAGCAAAAGATAAATGACTCACTGTGTTGGTCACACTCAGACACACAGCATGTGTGTCAAGATCCAAGAACACGTATCAATTTAGAAAAACTTGTGCACAACTGAAGATCTTAGTAGAATACAGAGGTATCCACAATCCTATTGTGCTAAGAGCAAACTTGTCCTCCTGTGCATTTGTGTAAGGAAGTCCCACTTTTAGACATCTCCTTCAAAATTCTACCCTCTGTAGTGTCTCTTCTGCCCCCAGTGTGTTGATTCTTCATTCTCCTAACAATATATGAAAAACTCCATTGTACTATGCAAAACACACAAGGAATACTTAGCCCCTGTAACTCCATTTCTGAAGGCACGTGAGCCATAGTCATAAATTATTAAATTTCAGTCTCAAGTAGTCAATGGCACCTTTGTTTCAAGATGCTCACTGAATAAATGTCCAATATAAGTGCTATGTAAGGTGTTATTATCTTAATTTGATTAGGGAACAATGGCAAAAATAGAAGTCTGTGCACATTTAGCACAGATATAACCATCACAGTTCTAATTACATTTTAATTCCGCAGTTTGTAGGATCCATGAATGTAGAACATGTGGCTATGGAAGACTAATTGCGGATAAATACAGTCAGTATTTACATATATATTTATATTTCCTCATCCTCCAAAAGAGGAAATGAAATGCATCTGCTCATACTTCCTACCTGGACCAAGGATAAATTTAAGGTTTATAATAAATGGACTGATGCACTTCTCTACCAAGAATGGATCACCTCATTTCAGCTTTGTTCCTATTTATAGCAACAGGACCCTGACTGAGCAGAGAGCCTCAGGTTAGACATTCATCCAGCATGTAGCCTGAGTGAGCCTGAGCCAGGTGTGGCTGAGTTATCTGCCCAGAGTTTCAAAGGACTTGGATAATATAATTGATTTATTGTGTTGGACACATCAAGACCCATAGGTGGGTTCCGTTCATACATGGACGCCCTTTGAAGAGTGTGTCTTTCAGCTCGCTGCTGGACAGTAGAATTCACTCCATTGAAATGGGAAGGGTGAGGTCTCTGTGTATTGTTAGTTGTGGGTAAGGTGCCACATTTAGTTCTAGAAGTCATTCTCAGGTAAAAAAACTCTACATACTGCATTCCCCCTCAGACTTCACTTTTTTCTATTTCCCCCGCCTTTGTCCAGAGGGAGAAAAGTGCTGTTAATCTATTCATGTGATAGGTCAGGCCCACCTGCATAATGTATGCATCTTTCATTGCTAGGCAAGGCCAGCCGAACTAGCCAGGAGTCAGAGAGCAGAGTCTGTTATGGCTTACTTTGGCAAAGACACTTGGGACTCTCCTAAGATACCCAATCTGCTTCCTGGCCATTATTTTGAGCCTGGATCCTGGAATACTGCCTATCTTTATTGAAATTTGAGCTGAGTATATAAGATTCGGATAGTCAACTCTTACTGCAATTCTAAGAATTCACCCCCAAATTAAAGTCTTCTCAGTCCTTGCCCCGAGGACAGTGGGATAACCGCAGGTTCTGGTGTGCAGATTCAATATTTGCCTATGCAGAAAAACCCTTCTTTTTCTCTGAGGGAGCTTTTTAGAGGGGACAATATTTCTTTTCCATGCATTTAAAACACTAACCATTGTCTAATTTTCATCTCAGTGAGACCATACTATTTATACATAATACCCCTGA
>NW_008357953.1:297401-304627 GCF_000622305.1 Nannospalax galili | reverse complement strand
ATAATTAATTCCATCAAAGGAAAAGTTGAAGTAGTGATTTTATTCAGTGACACATTAGAAGCTCATGACAAACAGCAGTTTTCATCAGTAATCCTCACAACCCTAGACATTGAGTTCTGAGCTAAAATGTCATTTTTTTTTCATACAGCTCTTCTGATAAGATTGTTTCTCTATTTTACTGCCTTGCAGTGATATACATTAGATTCTAATATTACACATACTTATTTGGAAGACTTTTCTGGGACTATCTACGGTCAGTCTGCATGCTTCATGTGGGCAGGATCAGTGTCTGGTTTTATTCACCCCTGAATCCTGGAGTACCTATGATGTAGCACACTCTAAATGAATACTTAAAAATTTAAGAAACTTTTGTTGTCCTTATGCGTATAATTCAACAACATTTAGTTAAACAAAAATAGCAGTTTCAAGCTTTATTTTGCCTGTCTTTTGCACTAATATCTGAATGAGTAATATCCATACATTTAAGGCCTTACTCTCCAGTAAATTCTCTCATATACAGTAGGCTGAGGTTATAAAATTATCCTAATAAAATTCAATTTTATATTAGATGTGAGTAAACAAAGTGAGACGCTCAGGGATATCGGAGCATTGGAAAGAGCTTTGTAAAAGATGGCGCATGGGTTTAAGCTAGAAGACAAAGAAGTGGAGAAAGCAGAGGGCTGAAAAATTCAGAAGAAATGAGGACTTTTCAGAGAAAATTCCCAATATCCTCGAAGGTTAGTGCAGGGGGCACTTATGAAAAAAAAAGAAACCTCAACAGCAGCTGTGATGACCAGAATGTGGGCTAGTGTGATGGACTGAATCGAACCAGGACCGAGCACCTGGATGGGTCATCTGTGTAGACAGTGGGGTCATGCAGTTACTAAAGTTCTTGGGTGGTAGGAAAGACATTGGAAAATGAGAAAGAAGAGGGAAGGGTGAGGGGAATATGGTCAAATGTCAGGACCTTTTTCAAAGGAGGAGGGTTTGTCAGAGGATAGAGCAATAGTAGCTTGATGTTGAGGAGATTTCACAGCATGAAGGGGATGAGGACATGGAGAAGTGTGGTGGGAAGCTTTCGAAGATTCTAGAAAAGCCAGCAGAGGAAGTATTTACTTTAGTAAGCTTGGCCAACTGGACTTTGAAAAGGGGAAACAAGAGAAAAGTCTGAGCTCCATATAAGATAGAGCACCGTCTGGAGAGCTCTCACCCAAAAGAGCTACAAATGATGCTGGGTTTCTGCAGAAGAAAAATCTTGTCACATTTTCAAAACCTGCAGTTTTCCAAGATGCGACCAAGTCATAACATCATGAATGGTAAAATAAAGTATTATCATGAAATGCCTGAGAATTTCAATTCCAGGTGTGTCAGAAGTCACGATTTCTGTAATAATGTTTGTATAGAAGTCTATTAAGTACTGTTTCCTGAAAGATGAGCTTCATATTACATCTGTGAATATAGAATATTCTACATACTATTTTATAATTACAGAGGTAAGTCAGTGTGAAGAACACTATTGACCTCCAATCACAGAGCACTTATGACCTGGAGACTCATATGCTTTTAGACATATGCCTTTTGTCTAAAAGGCATAGGTTAAATTTGCCCTCCTCCTGGCCCCCAAACCTCTTGTAGAGGCAGACCGTTTGCTTACGTTCCTCACCTAGAAGGATCCTGCAGCCTCCGCTCACTCTTAGATCACTGTACCAGTTGGATACTCAGTCAACACCTGTGAAGGCCTTATATTTATTTATGGTTTAACATGCTTACATGTCTGTGTTTTATTCCTATCACAAAAGGTTGTTCATATCAAGAATGACATCTTTCATAATGTGCAGCGGCATGTAACTCAGTGCTAAAAACATTCTCGGAATTCATATAGCCACCAACTGATTAAAAGTTACATAGTCTCAGGTTAGAAAAGCAATACTGGCACTTGCTTTGCAGGGCAGGGACTCCCAGGCTTGCTTAGCTTACATTGGAGTTCCTGTTCTCTATAAGGGCTGCCTATCAAGCTATCCAAATGCACACAGGCACCCCATTATTCCCTGCAAGGTTTCCATTGCCTAATTAATTCAACCCTACTCTTTCAAAGCTGCCTAGTGAGTAGCACTATTGAGTCTGAATGACTTGAGAGGCCCCCTCTCCCAGCAAGTTGTTTTATGAAGTGAGCGTGAAGTAGAAGCAGTGATAAAACATTGCCTGTCCCTATTGCTCTATTTGTCCTAAAGCTATTACGTGGAAATTCTTTATCCCTGTGTAATTACCATTCACATAGAGTTTACATGAAGCCAGCAGATGTTAGATGATGGAAAGGCAGTGAAATGGTAAAGCAGAAAATGTTATCACAATATCCACAATGTGCCCCACAACACACCGTTAGACACATACACATACATTCAGACACCACACACACACACACACACACACACACACACACACACACAAGATAACAATCACAGAGCTGGATCATTCTGGAAGCTCTTAAGGACAGCCTTACACAGCACTAAGTCAGTGAACACAATAAATGACCACAATTTATCTTGGCTCAGTGTAAGAATAGTGGCTGGGGAACAGAGTTACACATAAAGATATTTGAGAGCTCAAGGAAAACCCCTGCTTTAAATCTAAAAGTTGTGTAAGATTTCCCACGCTCTAAGCTAAATCCATTGCAATCTGACTGCCTATTAAACAAACTTTGCCATTTTTAAGTTCCACTCAACCACTACATTTTCTGTTTTTGTAAGGAAGACATTGGGGCCAAGGTTCTCTCTTCTAATTCAACCTCCAGGTCATTTTTAAGCAATCAATTTTATTGAAGTATAATTTATATAGTACAAATGACATTTATTTAAAACACATAATTCAATAAGTTTTGACAGATGCATACATCACAATCAAAACGCAGAATATTGATATTCCTCACCCTAAAAGCTTCTCAAGGCCTCTCCCTATTCATCTCTTTGCCATTTGTGGCCCTGGGTTGTAGCCCCTGATTTGTTTTCATTATTAGAGTTTGGTTTGAATTTTCAGAGATTTATATTAAGAGTAGATATTTGTTTCTGAGTTTTTTCACTCGCATTTTGCATATATACACAATTTGATCTTTGTATGGCAGAATAATATTCAATTGCGTGAATATACCATGTTTTGTTTTCACAATCACCTGTTGATGTACACTGGAGTTATTCTTGGTTTTTCATTTTAATAAATAAGAGTTTGTGTACACATGATTTTATTTTTCTTGGTTAAATACACAGAAGAGGGATTTCTGGGTAACTGAGTAAGAACAAGTCTCCCCTTTTGAAAATCTGCCAAAAAGAATTCCAAAGTAGCTTTATAATTTTAAATTCTTGCCAGTTAAATACGAATTTCAGTTGATGTGAATCTTCATCCTGTGGGGAGGAGGCGGTAACTGACCTATAGAGGCGGCCAAGGCTCATAGAGCTGCACAACATGGAAAGGAGGAGGGAGCAGTGGGTCCTGATGGGGTAGAGACCCCAGGCATACGATGGGACCCTTTATAGGTCACCTAGGAATCAAAATCGAGGAGCAGCCCAGAGCTGGAATAGAGCAGCCAGATTTGGGGACTACACCCCATGGCAATGGAAACAAAATCCCTTGTGGGTTGTTGACCCCAAATAGCAATGCTTACTGCAGACAGAAGCTGACTCACAGAGGTGAATGGTACTTCAACATTACAACTTTGTCTTCTCCTGAACACTGCAAATGCCTCCATGGAAAGAGAGAAGGTGATTTGGCCACAACAGAAAAAGAGAGAGACAGGGAAAGAGAGAGTGAGTGAGAGCTAGAGACAGAGAGAGGGAGAAGAAGAGAGGGGAGAGAGGGGGAATGGAGTAGAGGGAACAGAAAGGAAAGGTAGAAAAAAACTCAACCATAATCAATTAACTACCTTGAGATATGCAAGTCCCTGCATAGAAGCAAAAGCAACCAAGACAATATGCCTGCTTCACAAATAAATCTTCATCATCTCTTAGTATGTCTGTAATTTTCTAAACTGTACATAGTCTAATGAGTTTGGAGGGACATGTTATATAGTCTTTGAGAGGATTGTTTTGTTTTCCTTTTGAGACAGGGTATTTCTGTACCCCCACCTGTCCTAGAACGTGTTATGTAGACCAGGCTGGCCTCAGTGTCACAGAGATCCACCTCCCTCTGACTTCCAAGTTCTGGGACTAATGGTGAACAGCAGCATGCCCATCATTTCCCCAATGAATATTTCCAGCTTGATGTCCCTATGCTTTGCAAGCAAAGCATATGATGCCTTCAGCAATAGGTCTTACCAAATAGGTCTGAAGAGCAACCAAGAGCAATACCAATAGCCTGTATTGTTTGGGGGTTCTCTGAGGTCTCCTGAGATATATGTACAATAGCTCATAAGGAGGTGACACACCTGTGGCATAGAGATTTTCACTTAATAACCTATGGTTTCTGAGATCAACTCTTGATCAGGGTACTTCTATTCAAACTTTTTTTTATTTCAGTTTTTAATCAGCTCATAACAACTTCATTAAATCTGTGTTCTTTCATTTTAAACTCAAAGTCTTTCAAAGTAACCTCCTTCCAGAGTGATCAGGCTGTTAGAATTTAAGTATAGCATTCCTCTCAAAGGCTTCTGTATTGACTGCTTGGTTCAGATGCTGGTGCTATGTTGGGTAGTCATGGAGCCTTCAGGAGGTGGGGCCCATCTGGAGGATTAAGTTCACTGGCAGCACATCTTTGAGAACGATACCTGGTTCCTGGCCCCTTCCTGTCTCTCTTTGCTTCCTGGTCACCGGAAAGTGAAGAATCGCCTCTCCTGCACACTCCACTCCTATGATATTTTGCCCAAATGCATGTAGCCAGGCAACCACAGACTGAAGCCACCAAAACCATGAGCCATAACAAGCCCTTCCAGAATTGGGCACAGTGGTACACACCTTTAATCCCAACACATGGGAGGCACAGGCAGGTCGATCTCTGTGAAACTGAGGCCAGTTTGGTCTGCATAGCAAGTTCCAGATGAACTGAGGTGATGGGTACTCTATCTCAAAAAGACCATAAATAAATAAATAAATAATATTAAAAACTACAACAAACAAAATGAACTCTTCCTCTTTTTCATTGTTCTATCAATTATTTTGCCACAGTACTGAGCGAAGTAACTTTTTTCCTGATTTTGGTCACTTAATAGTTCTTCTATTTGAGTTGACACTAAAGCTATCTGAAGTGATATGTGTATCTGCTAATGTCAGAAAGCCTCAGAATACCTGAAGTTAATAAACAGCACACAGGGAAATGATAAACAAAAAATTAGATATTTGATATAAAATGATTTTTCTTTATTTTTCATGGTCAACTCTAAAAGCAGGTTAGATGAATCTATAAAATATAAACTCAGAATGAGCTAAGAGATCATCTAACCACATTACCACTATTTTGTTAGGTAATATATAGTAAAGTTTCTACATGTTAATTGATTTTTTAATGAATATACAATAAAGTCTTTTTCTACAAAGGTATCTTTCTCCCCTGGGCAATGAATGACCTAGACTTTCACACACAATCTTAGCATTTCAAGTAATCCTAGTTCTATGACTGAAAATGTGCCTTAGTTTAAATACAGTCTCAACTATGACTCAGAAGAGCAGAATTTCTAATTTGAACTAAGAATTTGGCTAACCCACTCACACTCCTAGTTTTGCCCTTCCAGAAAAAATCTCCATCCTCCAAATATTCCCTGTCACCTGCTGGATTGGTTGACTTTTGCAACGTTTGAAATATCTCCAAATCTTCTGGGCATGGTATCACACACCTGTCATCCCAGTACTCAGGAGGCTGAGGCAGGAGGATCATGAGTTTGAGGTTGACCTAGACCCCAGAGTGAAAGTGTATCAAAAATCCAAAAACACAAATAAAACAAAACCCACAAATAACTGTAGTGACAACACTAATACATTTCATCTCATCTCTTGGGCAAGAAATTTAGGGATGGTGTCTTAGTTTGTTTCTTCATTGCTGTGACAAAATACTCTGACCACTACCAACTTGGGGAGAAAGGGTTTATTTATCTGATATCTCCTGGGTCACAGTTCATCAGGGAGCCCAAGGTAGGAACTCAGAGCAGGAACCTGAAGGCAGGAGCTAGAACACAGGCCATGGAGGAACACTGCTTACTGGCTTGCTCCCCTGGCCTCTGCTCAGCCTGCTTTCTTATGCAACACAGGCCCACCTGCCCAGGGATGGCATCACCCACAGTGGGCTGGGCCCTCCCACATCACTCAGCAATCAAGAAGATGTCTCACAGACATGGCCACAGGCCAATTCAATGAAGGCAATTCCCCAATTGAGGCTCCCTCAACCCAGGTGTGTCAAGTCGTCCAGCGCAGATGGCTTAACTGTTTGATCTGCATGAGTTTTCCTCACAAGGCTTCAGTGAAGGCTTTGGCTATGTCAGCCATTTCTGTGATCAGGATCAACTTCCAGGCTTTCTCAGAAAGCTATTGGTCAGATTCAGGGACTTGGAAACTGTGGGAGGAATGATTTTTCTTTCCTTTTTGTGGTCAACTCTAAAAGCAGGTTAGATGAATACATAAAATATAAACTCAGAAGGGGCTAAGAGATCATCTAACCACATTTCCACTATTTTGTTAGGTAACGAAGAGTAAAGGTTCTACATGTTAATTGATTTTCTTTAGGAATACATGATAAATTCTTTTCTACAAATGTATCTTCCTCCCCTAGGCTAGAAGCAGCCTTTAACGCCCAATCAGTGGCCTTTTCCATGGAGACAAACCCACAAATCAAGTCAGAGAAAATGTCAGTCTCTTAGTATCTAATCCCAGAATCTGTAGACCATTGTTATAACCATACCCGGCAGACTAGAAGTAACCCTGTGACCAGTCCACATTCAAGGGGAAAGAAAGAGTGACTCATGTGTGTGAGTACACAGAGGCATGATCACAAGGCCATTTCAGAGGTTACCCACACTCCCACCTCTAACAGTGCTATATTTCCTGCACTTCAAATAGATTTCTTAGGTTAAGACCTAAAAGATAAAACCTGGCACTTCAAAACTTTTAGCCCAAAGGATTTTGCCATGACAAATAAATATCTTTCTTGGTTATCCAGCTCTTTAACATAGATATTGATGATTAGTAATTGGGGATACCATATCCCTGTACCTAGGGCAATGCAGATCTTAGCTTGCCAGAAGGGTAGTGCAA
>NW_008357953.1:288992-297075 GCF_000622305.1 Nannospalax galili | reverse complement strand
GCATGACATTATTTTTTAAAATTGTCAAATTCTATGCATCAATTGTTCCACAGCCATGTTCAAGTTCTTCTAGATAGAATTTAGCAGGGGTAATGCTATAGTGATACAGCTCCTGTAGTAGGGAGCAGCAGCCTCTGAGATCATGGATAGAAGAGAGATGGTGCATCTTGAGGAGAAACAGCCTCTGGTGGATATATTTCTCAGGCACTTGTCATAGAAAAGGAGTTGTGGGAGGTTCTGGTGCCTCTGGTGCACATACTACACTCGTGAACTCAGTAGGATGACTGTGTACTAGCTAATTCAGGATTATACTTTACCTTGGCCGTCCGAAGTTGAGCTTGAAGTTAAAGTTAGAAGCCTTGAATGACAGATAGTGAAGTGGGGAAAACACCTCTGATACCTTCTACATAATGGATGAGAATCTATAAGATATAACCCTTGTAAAGAAAGGGAATGTTAGGAGGATATTTTCTAAAATATAACTCTTATAGCAGGCTCATTTTGATAATTTTTAGAATGAAACTTTATGCAGATTTATTTATTAATTAAATTTGTTCTTTGACGATTCCATACCATGTATATGATGTATCCTGATGATTCTCACTCTAGCCATCTCTTATCTACCTCTCATCTGGTCAACTCCTCCTCCTTACATGGCTATTACATTTCCCATGTACTCCTTACATTTCCCGTATTCATGACTTTTCATTTTGTTTTGTAAGCCACTTAGTTTAACCAGAGCCATTTGTGGACCATGGGTGTGGAGCTGTCCAGTGGAGGCTGGTGGGTCCACAAGTGGATACACAACTGAAGAGAACAACTCCTCCCCCCGATAATTCCGTGGAGATCAGTACAGGCCTCAAGAGTCTTTCTCCCATTCATGACTGTTTGTTGACAAGGTCCAATCTTGTACAGACCTATATAGGCAACATCAGCTGCTATAAATGGGGTGGGAGAGAGAGAGAGAGAAACAGCTCACAGACTCTGGATCTGATGGTCTTCAGCCTCATGCTAGCAGCAATCCACACAGATGTCCATTACCATAAATTTACTGATAAGTTTAGATCACCCAGGGATCACAAAGTGGCCCATTTCTTCCATATGTTGCAAAATCCTGTTTTCTTAAAAAAAAAATCTAATGGAGAAAGAAGCAAAGGGTTGTAAATGCAAGTTCAAAGCACTGCAAAAAAATCACATGTATTTTCTCTAAGTCTGAGTCTACAAAGCAATAAGGATAATAATAAAATTTCTTCTGTGATTTTGAAATGTCCTCTGAGAGTAGGGGGTTTGCAGGGAATATTCAATGGTAGAATTCCAGTCTCTGTTTTGTCATATAAGTGAGTCCACGCTCGCAGTCATTTTAGTGATTTCAGTTATTTTCTGCAAACACCTCCTCCAGTCTTACTACCATCTTTATGGCTTAAACATGAAGAACGGGGGTCGGGGGAGGGCTAGCTATTGCAATTATGAGACCAACACAGCACAGTAATCTGATGTAAGGAAAAGTTTGGTTTGGATATAAGATATTTGCATACTGAAAAACCTGACCCTATCTGTGGCCCTCAAGAAATTCATGTACTAACTATTAGGAGGCAAAAAGGGCACTGCTAGGATCAAATTACTTTCAGGCAAGAATGTGATTGAGAGGAAGCCATTGAGAGGAGGAGGCATCTGCCTGAACCACCTGGTGACTTCTCAGCTCTGAAATGCACAGAAATCTCCTGTGTTTAAAGCAACCACTGACTTCAGAGCAACCATCTCCCTATCAATTGAAAAAGGCTGTGATTTCAGCCCACAGTAGCAGCTCTAGTACTGAGAAACACCACACACACCACCTCCACAGGCAAAGCTAAAGACAAAATTTTCAAAGCTTCCCATTAACCCATCCCTAAAGGGAGCAAGCATGAAAGATCTGATGGGGGAGAGTTTCTGAACTTTGATAAAGCTTAGAGAGAATTTGAGGGAAATGTGTAATTCTTTGCTAGCTCCAACGGTGGCTTAGGACCCTCTCTCATGGTTTGGCAGGGTAGCTGGAGGAACGAGATGAGGTAAGAAAAGGTATGTTTCAGTTCTCTGTTGCTGAGGGAGTTGACATTCTAAGCTGTATTTTGCTGGCGTCAGAGAACTCACAGATTCACAAGCTACAGAATAAACATTAAAGCAAACAAGAAAGCCGAAACAATAGAGTATACATGGTCTCAGCAGGAGTATCTATTAAATAATACTTATCAAGTTGTTAATTATTCTGAATCCAGTCCAATTAACATGCAGCCTGGCACAAAGAAAGTGATAAATGCATTTCCTTGTCCACATTTACAAATTCACCATAATTCAGTTACGAATTTATCATCTGCCTCCATTTATAAAATACTTATTCCTTCCTCCTTTTTCTTCATGTTCCCCTGAAATTTATGATTAAAAATAGATTTCTGAAAAACTTACCCAAACTTGTGTTTAAGGAAGATTGTGTAGTATCACCTCCAGATCTTAGAGAAGCTCAATCTATTCCATTTGTATTCAGATGTTGTGGAAGGTAGCAATCATATATGTGAGCCTTTGTCTGTGAACTCATGGGTATGTTATATAAATTATTTTTAAAAAAATCATTTTAGGTATGTAGTAAATTTCAGGAAAAGGAAACAGAAGTTTCTTTAACACAGAAACAAAGAATGAATGAAAACCTAGAGGTCTCAATTCGAGAGGCTGATCTAGAGGACAGTCTCTGAAGACCACAGTTTGGGGCCTAAGCTGGGATAGAAAAAAATCTCAGTGAGGCTGGTAAGATGGCTCAGCAGTTAAGAGCACTGACTGCCCTTGAAAAGGACCCAGGTTTGATTCCCAGCACTCACATAGTGGCTAACAATGGTCAGTAGCTCTAGTTCCAAGGAATCTAAGGCCTCTTCTGGCCTCTGTGGGCACTGTACAACATGGGTGAACTTACATACATGCAGGCAATATGCTCATACACATAAAATACAATAATAAATAAAGTATTTTTTAAAGCCTCAGGTACCTGTGAAATGGATAGGATAAATCATAGAGTGCCTTGAATGAACCTGACAAGGTCAAAGGCACATACAAGGTCAAAGGTATGTACAAGGTCAAAGGCACCTACAAAGTCAAAAGCATGTGACTCCACCATTCTGGAACTGGAAAATTATGCTTCTGTATAAGGAATTTGATATTTCTAGGGACCACAGATAGCTAAAAGTAAATAAGAAGGATTCGAAAAACAAGTCTATAGTACATACAGAAGTGAGATGCGAATTTGCTGGCTAGCTGTGACTTTGGAGCCTCAAACAGGGAAGTACTGTAGTTAGCTCTGATCTTAGGGCCCAGGGGGAAGTGCATGGAAGAAGGGTGCAGGAGAGTTCAAAGGTATTTCCAAAGCAGGCCTCCAAAAAACATTCACTCACTCAAACAAGTGTTAGCCATAAGGAGAAAATACTATCTTCACTAGGGAAAAATCACACATGCAAACAAAACGAAAATTAAACCAAGAAGTTGAAAAAAATGGAGGAATCGTTGATGTAAACATTTAAAAACATTTGTGTGTGTGTGTGTGTGTGTGTGTGTGTGTGTGTGTGAGATGTCTGTGAGTACAAGTGTGGGTACAGAGGCACAGGGGCATGGTGGCCATGTGGACACCAGAGGACATTCTTGGGTATCAGTCCTCAGGTGCCTTCCACCTTTTTGTGAGACAGGAGCTCTCAATGGCCTGGAACTTTACCAGGTAGGCCAGGTGCCTTCCACCTTTTTGTGAGACAGGAGCTCTCAATGGCCTGGAACTTTATTACCAGGTAGGCCAGGCTAGTTGGCCTTCAAGCTCACAGGGATCCTTCTGTCTCTGTCTCAATTATCATCACTGAGATTACAGGCCTTGCCACCCTCTGGCTTTTTACATAGTTTCAAGGAATTTAACGAAGGTCCCCATGCTTGTGAGGCAAACACTTTACTGATTAAGTCATTTCTCCAGCCCTATTTTTGATGAATTATTTGCACACTGGACATATTAATCATATACAAAATACTAACAACCAAAGTATGACATATGTGTACTGTGTGTGTGTATGTGTGTGTGTGTGTGTGTGTGAGTGTGGTGTGATGCTAATATAGTTTTCTAATACAATTTGGAATGATGTTGGAAAAGGAAACAGTTTCAACTCTACACAGGTGGGTCCTAAAACCATTTCCTTAGTTATATAGAAAAAGCTAGAGAAATTCCTCATATCATTTCAGGGCAGCATCAGTTCTGTCTTGCCATTTACCTGAGACCATAAACAACAAAAAGAAAAGGCATCAGGGAACTGGCTTGTTCAGTGTGAGACTGAGGAGTCCAAGCACATTGAGCCTGTCTAGTACTAGAACCCGAGGATACACACCAAGACAAAACCCAGCAAGTGAGCTGGGAAGCTAGGCAGAATAAAAGGCAGGATTGGTTTTCAGAGCACAGTCCTGAGGCAGGACACACAAGTAAGCCCTCAGCAAGTTCATTCTCAGCTTAAATTCACAGTCACACAAACAAAAAAAGGTCAAATCAGTATTAACAATGAAAGACAGTTAACGCCCAATAAAAGAGAGCTGGTGTTGTTAGTAGCCCTAACAACAGTCCATTCATGCCAGGAATACTTCAAAAAATGAGTACAGGCAATACAGAAAAAGAAGCCATAATGATTACTGTCCCTGCCCCCTGTATTAACTAACATGCTCGTATTTGGGAGAAGGAGTGGAGATAATTTTAGACTGGTATTTTAAAGGAAAGCCATCAAAAGGGCAGAAATGGAACAAGTAACTTTCAAACTTATGAAAGAGATAGGGGATGATAAAGCAAGAATAACATACCAGAGAAAAGGAAAGGAGGTAGAAAGGAAGGAAAAACACCAAGCACTGGGGACCTTGTTCCACACAGGGCACTTGTCTAGCAAGCCCAACACTCTGAGTTGTGACCCCAGCGCCTAAGAAAATCAAAAGAAGGGAAAAGACAATATGAGAAGATGCACACCTATAAAACTAGTTGAAGAAATCCAATATAACAGAAACCATGAGTTTTTCAAACTATGTGATAGTCTATTGTATTTATATGAATTTGCAAATTACTTGACCAGTCTCATATTTATGAACTATCTGAATAACTATAGCATTTTGAGCCAATGTTGTAAACCATATTGCTTTTCATTAGTGTGTGTGTGTGTGTGTGTGTGTGTGTGTGTGTGTGTATACATACTTCATGGATTTCAATTTTAAGTAACTGTTGCTTGGGTTTTAATGTCATATATTTATCATAAACTATGATCATTGTTGTTATAGAAAGCCTCTGTGCTAGTTCAGTATTTTTATTCTGGATTCTACTTATCTAATTTTGCGGCTGCTATTTTTATTTCATCTTTACTACCTCAAATACTGTTACTCATCCTTTAAGTTTTCATCATTCTTGATTGTTTAGTTTCATATATGCCCCTTACCTAGACTTTGTGAATTTTTATAAGGGCCTCATTATAATTTAGGAAGCTTTCTTTCTGATTTTAGAAAATGTAATGGTCTCTACTGTAATTATAATTTAATACAATATACTTAATCTTTTATGCATGTAGATGGTATCATCTGATTCTCTACTCTCAGAACATAATATATATATTGATAGTTCTTTTTTCTTTTCTTCTCGCCACCACTAAAAAAATAGTTTGCTGCATCATTTCTTTGGTTCTTACAATATTTAGCTTTGTAACATGAAGAAAGGAAACCTTTATCTAATTTTTCAGCTCTAAGTATTTATCTGTTGTGTAAGACAATTTCGATTTTACTTACATTTAAATCTACTTTAATTATGTCTGTGTTATACATACATGTTTCTTGTTTAGTTTTATGCCTAAACTTCAAGAGATATAGTAAAGGGCGCTCTCAAATCAAATGGTAGAACTATCTTTATATTATACTTTTAAAAATGGAAATCCATGATGGGTTTTTCCCTGATTGAGTTTGCATGGGTCTTATTTATGCTGACTATGCACCACTGATGTAAGTTCCCAGAAGCCTGGAAAACTCTGTTTCCTTATGATCATGCACCAACCCTGGCACTTACAATCTTTCAGCCCCCTCTGCCATGAGTGGGTAGATTTAATACAGGAGACCTAACCAGGAACTCGGGCAGCAGGATCCAACCTTAGCCAAAGAACTATCGGCAACTGATTACTCCTGGTTGAGGAAGAGCTAATCTTCTTTAAGGCCTTAGAGAGACTTAAGACAAGCTGACTAGGGACATCTGGGTATACAAACTTTACTCGCTAGACCTTAACATATATGACAGTAAAGGGGGGTATGACGGTGGGAGAGGGAGTATAAAGATTATTAGTATGTTTTGTATGAAGTGTACAAATTTCTATTAAAATATACATTGAAAAAAAACAAAAAATGGAAATTCAGTAATATTTTTGTCTCTCTAAAGACAAACATATCCTCTTAAGAGGTAGATTTTTTCTTTTACAGAGGAGAGAGTTAACAGGATTTAAAGACAGAAGTCAGAAAGAATAAAGGCATGTACAATCTAGAAAATGCTAAGTCCAAATGTGTAAGACTAGAACAACTCCACAGTTCTTATAGAACACTGCTAATACATAAATTAAAATGCTTGTTATAGAATCATTATGTATGCTATGCTACAAGAAAATATTATAAGATAAAGATAATATTTGCAAAGTGAACTAAGCATGGTTCATCTTAGCGTCAAGTGCCCAGTGCCTTGTGTAAACACATTTCTATTTGTTCACTAGAAAGAGCCGAGCATACATTCTTAAGACAGCTTGATACGTGGTTAGAGTCAGAGACTGCACAAGGGAAAGTTTGCGTTTTGAAATAACCAGATGAGGCATTCCCAATGGGTTTGTCTTTTCCTGAGACCCCCTTTGCATCTCATGTAACCCCAGAAGAAAATATCTCTGATGTATGTTGGATTGGAATTAAGACCACCCCAATTTGATCTGAGTTTTCTTTGCTGTGTTGGGGCCAGCCTCAGTGTCTGCTGTGTGGTCACTGCTGACTCAGAGGGAGTTCAGGCTCAGTTGCTTAGAAGTTACATAGACTAGGCCTGGGATGGACTTTCAATCATACTCAGTTGCATTTACCTTATGATGTCCCCTAAAGTACACACAGTTCATGATGGAGGCTCTCTTCCACTGTTTTTGAATATGCCAATCATAACTATATCTTCAATTCATTTCTGTATTATTCCTTCATACAATGCATTACCATAAGGTTTCCTGCTGAATTTATTGTGAACTAGTCATGACACAGTACTCTGGATTTTACCACTGCTCAAAAAGAATGTCAGGTGTTCCAGAATGTTCTATAGTGCCTATGTGCCTGCAACCAGAGAGATAGGCCTAGTGGCCCAGCAATTTATAAGGCTCAGCCACTTTCCATGAAATGCTATCAATACTAACAATGTTTACCAACTCACCTTCCTAAGACGGTCTCCTTTGTACATATTAAAACTAAAATCATTGCTTCCAACTCAGAGATGGTTTTCCATCAATATATCCATTATGTTAGATTAAATGCAAGTTGGGCCCCCTCCAAAACTAAGCCCCAGACATTAGTCCTGTGTTCCCTGAGTGAATTCAGCCTTTTTTATATGATCCAGGTATTTAATCACTTCACGTCCACACATATCACTGTGAGCCCTGGGAAGCATTACCACATTGCTGTTTTTATTGTCGCTCATGCTCCTGACTGGTTTGTTTTTAGAGGTTTAACTGAGCCCTTAGCCCAAAGGCTGTTTCCTTTACATGTGTTACACAGAAGTATGTAGGAATTTTGCCAAGAGGCAATACAAGGAGTGTTGGAAATGGGACAGGTTTTAGGGTTAGATGGACTTGCACATAAGCTCTGGTTCCATCACTCACTTATGGAGAGAGCAACATGGGACGCTCTACTTATCAAACTATTTTTCATCTATAACTGTGCATGCTGAATTTGTGCCATAACTGTGAAAGTTAAAAATAAAAGCAAGTAAATAGACAATTTCTGAAAAAATAGTTCTTATGGATATGTAAACAAAAGAAAGGCTTTATAGAAAAATATCTGACTT
>NW_008357953.1:280874-288812 GCF_000622305.1 Nannospalax galili | reverse complement strand
TATAAAATATTTCAGATTTTTAAATTTTTAAAAAATATTTTTTATTATTTTTATTTCATGTGTATGTGTGTATTATTTCTATGTAGGTAAGTACACCCATGTCATGCAATGCCCACAGAGGAAAGAAGAGACCGTCAGATCCCCTGGAACTGGAGTCATGGACAGTTGTTAGCTGCCATGTGGGTGCTGGGATTTGAAACTGTGTCTTCTGCGAAAACAACCAGTGTTCTTAACCATTGAGCAATCTCTCCAGCCCCAGATTTTTAAAATTTTTAACACTCAAGTTAATATGCTTCATATGAAATTTACACAAATTATGATTTCAGATGTCTCAATTCAACAATGACCATTCGGTAAGTATGAAGACTGCAGAGGCCCGTCAGAAAGCCATGCACACAGGACAAGCCTGGCATTAGATGGTCAGAGGAACTGAAGCTGAGAGAAGGTAAGGGCAGGGCAGCTCGAAGACACTCACACGCGAAACACCGTGCCGAGAGACCTTTGCCTGTCACAAGAAAGGAAGACTTCAAATCTGGTGGCGTCATAGCTACACAGGACTACAGACAGGAAAATGTCTTTGAAATAGGTGTAGGAAGATTCATAGAAAACTTAAACACTTAAAGAAAATTGTTGTAGGTAAAGGAAGTGTGGTTTAATAACCTTTCAGTCAGTAACAGTCCCCCCATGAGCATGATGATCCTATAGGGTTGCCAAGGAGATGGAAAATTTCTGTTGGCGAGTGATAAGCTAGTCATTATAACACCGTACATTAATTACCTGTTTGCAATGATGCTGTGAAAGCACACTTCCTGGGCTGGAGAAGCAAAGCATGGACAAGTCTGCAAAGTACGTCCTTCATGAAAATGATGACACTATGTTACTGGTCTGGGTATTTACCTTTTAACACTATGATACAATCCTGTTTAATCATTATTTGGAAGTGTACTCTTTTTTATGAAAAAGTACTTCTCTGTGAAACAGCATACCATGTTATGTGGGCAGCAGCCTCATGCATACCATACTTACTCTATCTCTCAGTTGCTTGCAGAGACAGACAAGCAATGACTGGCCATACTATCAGGTGTCTAGGGGCCACTCTCTGATGTTCATATAAGGGACAAAATCACGTGATGAACATTTATCCTGCTATGTCATGCATAACTATGGAAGAATTTGTTGCCAGTTTTAACATTTCAGTATGGATCAGATTTGTGGATAATTGCTGCATGCCATTTAATCCCTAAAATGTTCATATAGGCATCATATCTATTTCATAAAACAAAGAGCAAGGGCTCAGAGAAGTTATGTTACATGGGTAAGGTGAAATGGAGTAATTCAGCTTTTCCTTTTGAATCAAGATTTGTATGATTCTAGTCATTCTCATAAATACTATACTATATTTCCCATAGAAAATATGCCATGCGTAGAGATGATGTAGTAGCTTATTTTACAGGTACAGTGTCAGATGGAAGAAAAAGTGCCTTTTTGACAGAAAAGAATAGAATGCATTTTTTTAAAGCAAAGAGGCTTTGGAAGAGCAGTATAACAAATTTATTCAAATGTAGTGATTAGAATAATAATAATGGTAAAATTAAAGTGAATGATTTTGGAATCTACTAAAGAGAAACAATGGGGACTGGGGAGACAGCTCCGCTCGTCATGTGCCTGCAAGTAAAATGCTTGTCTCACAAGCATGAGGAGCCGAGTTCCATCCTCAAAACCCATGTAGAAGTCTGGACCTGGGCTGGTGAGTGGGCTCAGTGGGTGAAGGCACTGACCACACAAGCCTGATGACCTGAGTTTGACCCCTGGAACCCACATAAAGATGAAAGGAGAAACAACTCCACAAAGTTGTCCTCTGACCCCTACATGAATGGTGTGGTGTGAGCACTCACTCACACATCATATATACATATACACACATACTCAACAATAATAATTGTTTTAAAGACTGGTATGGTCGCTTGTGTTTGTAATCTCATAGCTGGGGAGGCAGAGACAGGTACATCCCTGGAGCCCACTTGCCAGTCAGCCCAGCTGATTAGGAAAGTTCTAGGCCGGTGAGAGACAAGATGAATGGCACCCATGGTTGTCTCTGATCTTCACAGGCATGTGCACACACATATATGACTACTCCCACATGTATACATCGAACATGCATATATGCACATGTATACACATGTGAGGGAGACAATTATTTAGGAATCTGTTCCAGGAAACTAATCAACATGTCCTATCTTCTGAACTGGCTCCCAAGTAGGAAATCTAAGAACTATTAGATGATTTAAGAAACTTGGATATGAAAATTATCATTTGATAAAATAGTCAATATCAGTTTGCTATTGTGTAATAGAGAATTCTACTGACATTTGTCCATGGGCTTCCCCAGTATGGGAAAATCTTTGTCATTAATGAGACATGAGCCTCTAGGCTGACATTGGAACTCATATTAAGCAGTGAGATGACTCAGAATGAGGGCTATGTACTGGAAATGTCAACCATGTGATTAGAGATTGAGTTGGTAACAAAATTAATGATTAAATCATGCCTCTTAAATGAAACCCAAAACCCTGGAAGTGAGCACAGTGGAGCTTTTTGGCCCATGAAACTTGGATGCAAAGGAAAAATGATAAACACTGATTTCACAGGCAGAAGGCAAAGAATTCTTGCATTCGGAACCCTCCTAGACCTTACCTATGTGTTGACTCATCTGGCTGGTCCTGAATCACTTCATTTGTTTCTTGATTTTGTTTTTAATTAGGTGTTCTGAGACTGAGGGCAGTTTGTGACATTTGGTGTTTCTTATTAATCTCATTGGCTTTTTGTTTTTATTTATTTTATGTGTGTGAGTGTTTTGCTTACACATATGCAAGTTCAAGTGCACCATGTGTGTGCAATGCCAACAGAGTCCAGAGAAGGTATCTGATCCTCTGGAACTACAGTTACAGATGGCTGTTAGCTGCCATGTACATACTGGATATTGAACTAGGACACTCTACAAAAGCAACCAGTGTTCTTAACTACTGAGACATCTCTTCAGCCCTTTGATTGTTTTATTTTGCCTTGGTTTTTGATTTTTTGAGACAGGGTCTTTCTGTAGCCTCAGTTAGCCTGGAACTCACTATATAGACCAGGTCAGCCTTGACCTCACAGAAATTGCCTGACTCAACCTCCTGAGTGTTGGGATTAAAGGCATGCATCACCACACTTGGCTCCTTGATTGTTTTCGAGACAGGGTCTCACTCTGTAGACTTGGCTAGCTTTGAACTCATGGCAATCTATCAGACTCTTAAGTACTGGGATTATAGGCATAAGGCAGTATACCTGGTATCATATTACTTCTAACAAAACTATAATGGATATACACAGAATTTTCCTCAGCTTTCAGTCACTCAAGCAAATTACCAAACCCGAGAGTGTCATGGGAACCCCTGAATTTGCAGCTAGTTGGAAAGAAGTACAGATGGCCTAGAGCCCCTGCCTGGGTTTGAGGCAGGGAAGTCTTATCTGGATCCAGGTTGTTCAGTCACATCCTTCAGCATCTTCAGGACTCCCTGAGATTACTCCAATCCATGGATGTGCAAGTCACTTCCATAAAATGACATAGCATTTGCATATGATCTAAGTACTTCCTTTAGCATACTTTAAATCACCTGTAGCTTACTTACAACACCTAGTACAATGCAAACAATGTATCAACATTTTTATTGTACAGTTTTGGGATGACATGAATAACAGTCTGACCATATACAGTACAGTTGCAATTTTTCTTTCATGAAATTTATCAGTGTGCTCTTAGTTGAATCTAAGCACATAGACAGAAACAGAGAGCTGGCTGTGTAGTTTCCTTGGATGGCAGCGGGTAAAACCCTAGAGGTGAGGTGCTGTGGCAAAGGCCTTTTGCCTATCAACTAAAACTAGAAATGAGTGCACACATACTTATACACACACATGTGCACACTGTACACACACACACACACACACACACACACACACACATTCCCACATGCCCTGAATTTCACACATACAAGAGCTAGTGACCCAGATTTTGGAGAACTAGGAGACAATCCTATTGTTTGGGGATTCTAGGTAGCTGGCCTTGTTTAAAGGGCATCCAAGGAGAATATATCATTCCTTTAATACCATCTGGTTTTGAACTTTCCCACAAGCTTGGTCATGGAGAGATTTCCCAAGGAGTTCTTCTCTGGGTATTTATATCCATCTGACTTCTAGGAAAAGCCAAGAAATAGACAGAGTAATAAAGAATACCCTAAAGACACTTAGAGATGTACTGAATTGTGGGGCTGCACATATCTTCTGACAACATAATACATCAGAGCAGACTGGGTTCACTTGGATGAGAGTCAGAGACTGGGGAAATAATGGCTCTGTTAGCATAGGCGGACTTCACCCTCCCAAGGAGCCTTGCTTTTCTTAGCACACAGCGGAATTAAACTTATGGCCTGAGTGGATATTCCCAGCTCAGTTGATTTCTCATGAGCCACATATATTCACATGCCCCAGACAAGATCATTTCCAGTTTTCAGCACTTGTAGTTCTGGGAAGGGAGAGCTAAATTATGTGAGAGGACTCCCAGTGGGGGGGACACATAGAGATAGTTGTTCTAGAAGCAATAAAACTAGAGCAATAAAGGGAATTGAAGATTAGGTAAATTTGAGGCCGCAGACATTGTGTTCAATTAATTATAATGGAATGGCCTGAGCATCGATTCCAGATGAAATCATAAGCATAGAGCAGCTGGGTTTGGCTCATCAGAGAAGGCAATAGTTTCTGGAGTTATGTATCAAGATAAACTGCTTTAAAAGCTCTTATTTTTTAAGAAAATATTTCTTATCACTGCAGCAAACATAACACACATTCTTAAATATGTTTTGAACACAAGAGGACAAAAGTGAGTACATGGACCCTTCCCTCAAAAATCTCCTATCTGTCCATTGAAACTGTGGGACGGCCTTAAATGAGACACCTGTATCACATCCTCTCCTCCCAAGGCTCAGCGATCGTTGTAAAAGAGAGGGCAGGAAGATTATAAAAGCCAACGGTGGTGAATGAATACAAAGAAACTGTGTTGCCTGGATACAACAGGAAAGTTCCACATACTTGCGTACATCACCTTAGACTTCATGCACAACACCTGTGCAAACCCAAGCCAGACAAAACCCAGCATAGAGAGGGTAGGTGAGCAAGAAGACCCAGCCTTACTTGAGGAACTGTTGGCAATCGATAGCTGCTGGGAGAGGGCGAGTCATTGTTTTTTAAGGATATGATGCCAGGTAGATTGCAAAAGGCTCCAGGGGATGGATCCATACCCAAGAGTTTTTGGGGAACACAAATTAGTCTCTATAAGCCTTAAAAAGCAAATGACATGAAATGGGGTGGGTAGGGAGCTTGGAGTAGGTCTGAGAGGAGGTGGGGGAGGAAGTCTGAGTATGACTAAAATACATTATATAAAATTCTCAAATAATCAGCAAACACATTATTTTAAAAAGATCCCTAATCTTTGCACAAGTTACTTCAGAGTCTGATAACAGAAGCAACACTAGGGAATATTTATCTCTCAACTAATGAATTAACTCTCAGCATGTCAATGGAAGGCAAAGAGTACTTACAATCAATAGCATATTCTTAATAAAGTAAAAACTTATGCCAAATTTAGGAAACACTTCCAGCTCAGAATTGTCCTTATTTTGCTCCTATGAATGATGAAATTCATGTGAGGCAGAGAATAACAATTCAGCCACTGTAAATACAGACACTGTTGGATTTTCTTCAATAACTCTATTTTCATTCTTCTCTGAAAAAACAGATGTGATACATTCACCTAGATTTGGTGTATGTATTAATTGGTGCATTTATTCATTTGTCCCCAGGGAGACTGGTAACAGGATTCCCCCCACAAATACACCAGTGCCACAATTAACCGATCTCAAGTCCTTTATATAAAATGGGGTCAGATTTGCATATAATGTACATACATCTTCCCACATATATCATTTCTACACTATTCACAATATCCAATACATGTGAATGTCAACAATGCTTTACTGCTTAGGAACACAGACACGTGGAAAAAATCTGAATATGATAGGCACAATTATTTTTTTCAAATGATTTTGATTAGTCATTGACTAAAATAGCAGAAGTGTAACCTGAAGATACAGAGGCCAACTGTATGCATAAAACCCAGGGAAGCACAACTTAACCATGGCAGCTTGTAAGCAAAGGGCAGTGATTATTAGCATTGTGTTTCTACGCTCTTCTGATTCCAAAACATGATGCTCCCAGGTTCCTTCTTCTTTCCCTCCTTCTCCTTCTTCCCTTTCACTGGTGGGAGGCAGAGATGTAGATAAATGGGACTGCTCCCAGGAGAGTGCCTGCCATGGATACCTACATCCTATTTCCATTCTCATGTTTAGGATGGAACTTAGGAGGGGACTTTCATGTTCCATTTTCTTATGTTTGATCTCAAACAGGAATTGGATCAGGCATCAGCTAGGAAGAAAGAGCGCTTTTCAATTGGTCCCTTCTAACTTCCACCTCTGTGAATCTTTGTAGCAAAGCTGATGGTGGTCTAAGAGAGTGAAAAGTAAAAAGCATTCCAGTTTGTCATGTGACTCAGGCCAGAGTATGGCCCCATAAGAAACTTTCTCTAGCTATCCTGTGTCCTACTTTCAACAGCCTGGCTCCCAGCCACACGGATCGTAACTGCTATAGTTTCATCTTGAATGTGCCCCGAAGACTCATGGGCTGAAGTCTTGGTCACAAGTCTATGGCACTAGAGTCTTTAGGAGGAGGGTTCTAGTTGACAAAGTTAAGTCATTGAGAATATGTTCTTAAAGGAGATATTGGTACCTGCCTCCTCCTAGTGATGCCTTGTGTCATTACAAGCCTGAAGCAACAGTGCCAAATGGTCATGGATTGAAAGCTTTGAAACTCTGAGCCAAAGTAAACTTTCGCTCTTTTCAGGATGATTGTTTCAGATCTTGTGTTGCAGTAGTGGAAAGTTAAGCCATTACTCAAGATATTTCAGAAACCATAACATGTGTGTGGGGGCTGGAGTGGGAGTTTAGGAGGACTAAAAAGAAAATATTAGTTATATATTTTTCAAAATATGGGCTTAAACTTTAGCATACATCAAAATCATCCAGAAGGTTTATTGAATATGGTCTGCTTCATGGGCCCCTCTGTAAAGTTCTCAGATAAGGATAAAGGGGCGGAAGTCCATGAACTCAGTGATGACATTTCTATTGTTCCAGGATCACAGCTCAGGAACCATTGTCCTCAAACTGTTCAGGCCAACAGAGGTGAGTGCCAAGTAAGAATATGTATAACTCTATCTATCATGGAAGCAAATACAGAGTAGAGGGAACAGAGGAAAATGAAATCAATGAATTCGAAGACAGAAAAGAATCAATCTTAACTTTTGAATTATCACATCCTCTTGAAAATACAGTCTCTTAGTCATTACTGACCCACTCTTGACTCACTGTTGGTTTTCCTTATTCTAAAATCTCCTTTTTCTGATTTTCTTATATAACCCATCAGCATATTTAAAAGAAATGTTTACAAGGGGTTGCGAAAAGAAATTCAATGAAGGTAAAACTGTGGAAAAGTACAGCTATATCACGAATGTAAACAGAAATAAAACTGACAGGATTGAATACTCATCTTTCATTAATAACTAAACATTAACGGACTGAACTCTCCAGTGAAAAGACACAGACTATGTGAATGGATTAAGAAACAAAACCGATCTCTTTGTTGTCTGCAAGAAATTCATCTCACATTCAAGGAAAGGCACTATCTAAAAGCGGAAGGATGGAAAAAATATACCAAGTAAATCGTATTAAGAAAAAGGCAGGCATAGCAATTCTAATATCTGACAAAATAGACTTTAAACTAAAACTAATCAGAAGA
>NW_008357953.1:279757-280502 GCF_000622305.1 Nannospalax galili | reverse complement strand
ATCAACACCAGAAGAAGCCCTAATCACCACATGAACACATGGAGATTAAACAACATACTCCTGAATGGTGAATGGGTCAAAAGAGAAATTAAGAAAGAAGTAAAAGTAATCCTGGAACTAAATGAAAAGGACAGTGCAACACATCAAAACCTCTGGACACACTGAAAGCAGTCCTTAGAGGGAAGTTTATAGCTCTAAGTGCCTACATCAAAAAATTGGAAAGAACACAAATAAATGACTTAACACTGCAACTCAACGCACTTGAGAAGCAACAGCAAACAAAACCCAAACCCAGCAGACAAGAAGAAATAACAAAAATCAGAGCAGAAATTAATGAAATTGAAACAAATAAAACAATACAAAGAATCAGCAAATCCAAGACCTGGTTCCTTGATAAGATAAACAAGATTGACAGACTGCTAGTCCAATTAACCAAAAGAAAGAAAGAGCACCTCCAAATCAACAAAATCAGAGATGAAAGGGGAAACATCACAACAGACACCAGAAGGATACAGAACATTATAAGGGGATACTTTAAAAACCTATATGCTACTAAATGTGATAAATTAAAAGAAACGGACAGATATCTAAAGGCATGGGAACCACCAAAACTAAACCAAGAAGAGATTATCAGCTTAAACAGACCCATAACACAAAAAGAAATTTAAAGAGTAATACAAAACCTTCCGACAAAAAAAAAGCCCAGGACCAGATATATTTGCAGCAGAATACTGCCAGATCTTTA
>NW_008357953.1:269527-278676 GCF_000622305.1 Nannospalax galili | reverse complement strand
GGACAGTGACAGGGATGGCAGAGTATTGAGCCTCTAGTGGGAGAGGAAGGCTGTCTATCTGATGAGTTTGTAATCATGCTCAGATGCCGAGGAGCTCAGAAGGTGGGCGACTGTGACCAGTGATAGTCATGTATATAGAGATTAGAAATGCATGTGAAAACGTCTCAATGTCAGTTGCTTTGGAATGAATTCTTCTGTATGAAAAAAAAATTAAAAAAATAATGAGTTAAAACCTCATTTAATTTGATGTCTTATAGGGTTTATACTGAGTACAATTTTGCATAACTGTAGTAATTCAACTGTAAATCTAAAAATTACAGCCAATTTTGAAAAAGAGATGCATCTTAGCTCAGGAAATTGTTATTGAATATGTCAATGCTGTTGTAATGAAATGCTTTTGTAAGTATGTGGTTATTAAATAAATAAGTAAAAAAGTGTCAGCATGATGTGCTTTATTTCAAATTTTAGTATTAACCAATTATATCTCTTTTTTTAAATACATACTTTATTTGTTATTTTAATTTTATGTGCATGAATGTATTGATTGCATGTGCGCTAAGTGCACCCGTGTTGTGCAATGCTCACAGAGGTCAGAAGAGGGCTTGGGATCCCCTGGAATCATAGTTACAGATGTTTGTTAACTGTCATGTGGGTACTGGGAATAAAACCCAGGTCCTCTGCAAGAGCAGTCAGTGTTCTTAACTGCTAAGCCATCTCTTCAACCCCTTGTTTTGTTTTGCTTTGCTTTGTTTTGTTTTTGTTTTGTTTTGTTTTGTTTTGAGACAGGGTCTCCCTGTAGCCCTAGCTGGCCTGCAATCCACTAGGTAGATCAGGTGTGCCTTCATTTCTCGGAGATTACATACGTCTGCCTCCCCAGTGCTGGGATTTACAATGCACACCACTACACCTGGCTATTATATTTATATCTTAAAAGCTCTCTTGTAAGAAATGTATTAGTAGACCTTGCTAGTCACTCAATCTGAAATCTGACACTTTTAAATCAGTAATGAGACAATTACATTAAACTTAACTTTGATATAATGCATTTTGAATCTCCTGCTTGCTATTTGTGACTTATTGTCCATGTGTTATTACTTGTCTTCCTTTCCTTTGAGCTGCCTTCTAGATTGACTATTGTTAGTGACTCCATTTTATATTTTTTGTTGGTTTGTTAGTTTAAATCTTTTATTGTAGTTCTTTTGAGTGTGTAATACACATCTTGAACTTACCACAGCATATATTCAAGTGATTTTCTGTCACTTATACATGCTATAAGAACTATCCAACCCCAGACCTGTGTTGGTGTGCTCCTTCCCCACACCTCTTTGTGCCTACCATCTCTGCTCTGTTAGGGTTCTGTGGACCTGCAGATCAGGGAGCTTTCCCAGATCTGCCTTGGTAAGTCTCCTTTCCCTCACCTCCCTGCAGTATTACCTCCACTCTTCCAGAACCCTTGTGTGCTGCTGGGAGCTCTCCCACAGCTGCCTTGTCCTCAAATCTGCTTGGGGTTCTAGGATCCTTGCTTCCTAAGACCCATGAGCTCTACCAGACTGACCAGTCAGCCAACCTGTTCATTGAGCAAACACCCAGCCCACCCTGCTATTTTAGAACTGAGTAGTCAACCCTGGAACCTTAACTCAAAAGCTGAACCTCTCCCTAGCTTGAGACCACATCTTACACCCTATTTGTACATCAACATAAAGTGGCCCCTAAACCGAACACCAAACACTACTCAGCTGGGCCATAACCTGAGAAGTTGGGGAAACAGCAAACAAAGATGCAAATAACCACTCAAAAAAGATGAGATCACCTCCCCATACAAAGAAATACCACCAATGACATAAGTATAAATGTTTAGGTTTCATCAAAAATAAAAAAAAACACAAACTGCAATGAATAGCCAAGATGATATGTCTACCATAGAAATAAGCACCCCAATCTGATGTTTCCTGAGAATGGCAACCTAGCAGAAGCATAAGACAATGACTTCAAAATAGCAATTATAAATATGTCCAAGGAACTCAAAGAGAATATGAATAACAGGCTAAATGAAGAATGTGAAAACGGAAATAGCTGAATGAAATAGCTAAAACAATTCAAAACATGAAATTAGAATTCAATACAGAGAATCTCTGAAGAAGAGCCAATCTGAAATAAAACTTGAAATAAAAACTCAAAACCTCAAACAAAAACCTTCAAGGAAAGAAACAAAAAGGAAGTGGAGGAAATGGAAAACAGAATATTAGGTCTTGAATCCAAGCTTGCAGAAATAGGTTGCTCAATCAAATAAAATGTCAAATCTAAAATAACCCAGGAATGGAATACGTAAGACTTCTGGGACTATAAAATGACCAAACCAATGAATCATAGACATAGAAGAAGGAGAAGAAACACAGGGCCAAGGCACAGAAAATATTTTTAATAAAATCATAGAAGAAAATTTTCCAAATCTAGGGAAAAAGAGATCTATCAAGGTACATGAGGCATACAGAACGTCGAATAGACAGGACAGAAAAGACACTCCCCTTGCCACATAAAAAAAACTCTAAATGTACAGAACAAAGACAAGATATTAAAAGCTGTGTGAGAGAAAATCAAGCCACATATAAAAGCAGGACCATCAGAATAACTGCTGACTTTTCAATGGAGACTATGAAAGCCAGAAGGGCTTAGATCAATGTCCTACAAGTCATGAAAGAACACAGATTCTATCTGTGACTACTATACCCAACAAAATATCATTTTTAACTGAAGGAGAATGAAATGTTTTCCTTGATAAAAATAAATTTAGGGGATTTATATCCAAAAATCAAGGTCTGCAGAGAACACTCAATGAAATACTTCGGTCAGAAGGGAATATTAAACACTCTCAAGAAGGCATAAAGAATAAATAAATTATGCCAGAACAGTCAACCAAAGAAGTCTAAGGAAATAACACTACAACATTAACATAACAGGAATTAATAAACATTGGTTAATGACATTTTTAAATACTAAAGGTCTCAATTCCCCTGGAAAAAGACAGACTAACGAACCGATTGGATTAGAAAACAGTATCCATTGATTTACTACCCACAAGAAACACACCTCACTAACAAGGATCAGTACCATCCAAAGATAAAAGGATGGAAAAAGATATTCCATGCAAATGGAAGTAAGAAACAAGCAGGTGTAGCTATTCTAACATTCGACAAAACAGACTTAAAACTAAAACTAGTCATAAGAGACAGGGAAAGTTATTTCACACTCATTAAAGGAAAAATACACCAAGAAGACATTACAACCCTAAGTACATATACAACACACACATGGGCAACCAATTTAATAAAGACATATTAATAGATCTAAAACTACACGTTGACCCCAACACCATGGTGGATGTCTTCAATACCCTACTGTCACCAATGACTGGACAGAAAGGAAAAAATAAAACTAGATAGAGAAATCCTGGAGTTAAATGACATGATAAATCAAATGGACCTAACAGACATCTACAGAACATTCCATCCAAACACTAACACATACAATTTCTTCTCAGCTGCCTGCCCATAGAACTTTCTCCAAAACTGGCCACATACTAGAACACTAAGCAAGTCTCCACAGATTTAGGAAAATTGAAATATTGTCCTGTATTCTATTTGACCACAAAGGAATAAAGCTAGATATCAACAACAATAAAAATGGGTAAAAGTGCACAAAGACATGGAAGCTAAACAACACACTACTGAATGAAATTTGGATCAAGGGAGAAATCAACAAGGACATTTAAAAACTCCTAGAATTGAATGAAAATGAAAACACAACATTCCAAAACCTAGGAGACACAACAAAGGCAGTCCTAAGAGGAAAGATTATAGCATTAAGTGCCTACACCAGAAAATTAGAATCATTTCATATAAATAAATTAATGATGTACTTGATGGCCTTAGAAAACCATAACATGTAAAAGTGTACAAAAGAATCCAGATAAATAAAATCAAGGATAAAATTAATGAACTAGAAATGGAAGAGACAATGAAATGAAGAGTCAGATCTTTGTAGAGATTAGCAAGATTGACAAACCTTTAGTCAAAATAAATAGAAGAAAAAGAGAAAAGACCAAAAGTTAACAAACTCAGAAAGGAAAAGGGAAATATTACAACAGACCCTGAGGAAATTCAGAAAACGTGAAAGGCATACTTTAAAATTTTATATTCCACTAAACTAGAAAATCTAAAAGAAATTAATAAATTTCTAGACACATGTATCTCACTAAAGTTAAATAAAAATGACACAAATAATTTAACCATACCTGTAACAACCAATTAATTAAAAAATCTCCCAGCTAAAACAAGCTTAGTAGTAAATGAATATAGCTGCAAATCATACCAAACCTTCAAAGAAGAATTAATACTAACACTCCTTAAATTATTCTATAAAGTAAAAAATGAAGGAATACTCCAAAATTCCTTCTGCAAAGCCAGTATTACTGTACTACCGAAACAAGACAAATATCCAAGAACAAAAGAAAATTATAGACCAATCTCTCTGATGAACATGGATACAGAAAGTCTCAATAAAATATTTACAAAATGAATGCAAGAGCACATCGAAAGATTATCTCCCACGATCAAGTTGGCTTCATCCTCTGGATGCAAGATGTTTCAACATCTGTAAATCAATAAATGTAATCCACAACAAAAATGGATTCGAGGACATAAACCACAGTTCCATTTATTTTCCTGCAAATGTTATGATTTCATCTTTGTGGCTGGATAAAATTACATCACACACACACACACATTCATATATATCTATTATCTCCCACGATCAAGTTGGCTTCATCCTCTGGATGCAAGATGTTTCAACATCTGTAAATCAATAAATGTAATCCACAACAAAAATGGATTCGAGGACATAAACCACAGTTCCATTTATTTTCCTGCAAATGTTATGATTTCATCTTTGTGGCTGGATAAAATTACATCACACACACACACACATTCATATATATCTGTATATCTCATTGTTTATATACAGCAGTATGCATTTCAGTTTTCTCCCTATTTATTCTTGGCTTGGTAGCTCATTTCTCTTTTATTGTGAATAATATTTCATTGTGTAGAAATAACTCATTATTTATCCACTACCAGTTTGAAGGACATCTTGGTTGATTCTAAGTTTTGCTACTATGGGTAAAGCTTATATAAACATTTATACATTTTGTGTGAACACAGGTTTCCAAATCAACTAGGTAAATAGCAGGGCGAGTGCTGAAGTGTGTGTATTCTATTTAGTTTTGGGGGAAGCATTTCATACAGACTGTGTCTAACTTTTGAGAGACTTCTAAATTACCTCCTTGTGTCACTGGATCAGTTTTTTTTTTTTTAAACAATGAATCGAGTGTTTTTTGCTCCGCCTCTTTCCCAGCATTTAGTGTTGTCATCTTTCTGTATCTTTGTCATTCTGTAAGGTGTGTAATGGCCTCGCCACATTGTTTTAACCTAAAGTTTGTTATTTACCTGTATGTGATTCAGCATATGTTATAAAAACCTCAATTAATTTTTCTCATTTTTCCTTTTATATTTAACTAATTTTTAAACAGAACTAAATATGCATAAATTCTTATTTAGCTATATATAACATGTATTTATATATTTATGTATGCACACATACATATATATTCACAATGTTACCCTTTCAGATATACTTTTGCATTTGTGTATGTTCAGATTTCTATATGGAATCTCCTTTTCTACTTAAAGGACTATTAATACATGCTTTAGTATAAGTTTGCTTGAATTAGTCCAACCTTTGTATGTCTTAAAATGTCTGTTTTTTTTTTTCATTTTGGAAAGATGGTTTTGCTGGTTCATAAATGATAGGTTTAGGGTTGGTTTGTAGACTTTCGTTTTCAGTCCTGTCTTGCATTATCTCTGACAATGTAGTTAAAAAACCTTCTGGGAGGCATAAATGACGTTCAGCACCCTCATCCCTTGGTCCCTATGAGGTGAGATTTAGCCAACCTGCAGTCTGGAAAAGCCAGTGAGTTTACTGGGCTCACTTACAGAGCAATGGGTGAGGGTTCATGCTCACTGGAGGAATGTGGGTGCTCCTAAGGCCTCACTGGAAAGTCTCCATCCAGGCATGGATCTGTGAATTTCCCACAGTCCGACAAAATGGTGAGAGAGCAATCCCATGACTTATTTGTGATGATCTTAGGCAAGCGATGCAACCAAGCTTGAGAAGAAGGAACCTGCCCATGGTCTGTTGGAAGACAGTCCTTTGCAACAGACGAGAAGTCTGTTATCTTTATATTCGCTCTTCTATGTATGTGACCCCTGCATGGTTTCCTCTAAGGTTTCCCCTTTCTACTAGTTTTCAGCCCTGTGGTTATGGAAGGTCCTTCTGTAGCTTCCTTCATGTTTTCTTATGCTTGATGTTCACTGAACGTTTTCTATCTGTGGGTTTGTAGTTTTAATACCACTTGGAAATTTTCTACTAGTACAGTTTAAGTTGTTCCCTTTGACCAGCTTCTTTCTATTCTTCTTCAGGGACTCAATTTTCACATGTGCCGAACTTTTACTGCCTTCCCTCCCCTCTCTCCTTTTTCTTGTCTTCTGTGCTCATCTTTCTTCATGCTTTCTGTTACTCTGAATTATTCTGAGTTACATCTTCCCATTTATGCATATCTTGCTGTATTATTTCCAACTTTCTCGTAATACTGGCCAGTGTATACTTTTTATTTCAGAAATTTTTGGGGTTTTTCATCCAGAATTTTTATTTTTGTTAGTTTTTAAAGCTTTCCAATCTATACATAATATTTTTCCATTTTCCTTCTGGTTTGGGGGATATATAAAGTAGTCATAATAACTGTTTTCACATCCTTGTCTACTAATGTATAAATCTTAAATCAGTGTTTATTGATTAGCTTTACTCTTTATTGTAAAACACATCTTTCTGATTTGCTAAAATTCTAGTAATTTTATTTTTATAAATATTTATTATTTTTATTTTGTGTGTATGAGTATATTGCCTGCATGCATGTAAGTGCACCCATGTCATGCAATGCCCACAGAAATCGGAAGAAGGCATTGGATCCCCTGGAACAAGCTACAGATGGTTGTTAGCCATCATGTGGGTGGCAGGAATCGAACCTGGGTCCTCTGCAAGAGTAGTCACTGTTTTCAACCACCAAGCCATTTCTCAAGCCCCCAAATTTTAGTAATTTTAATTTGTTAGTTAAGCACTTTGAATTTTCCCTACTGAGAGCTAGATTTTTGTTTCCAGTTCTTGGAAATTAAGATTGTATCTTGCATATGTTAGGCAAGTGCTCTACCACTGAGCTGTTTCCCCAGCTTTGCATCCATATATTAAGCTTTGTTCTAGGACATAGGTAAGTTAGTAAGAAATAATTCAATCCCTGCAAGTCTTGATTTTAAGCTGTACCAAAGAAGAACACGATAGCAGTCCTGTGTTAATTTTTTCCCCACTGCTAAAGCAATGTCTTTCTGAATGCAGTGACTTATGAGATTGCAACTCTGACTGGAGGGGACAGGAAATATTCAGATCCACAAGGGAACTTCAGATAATATTTCCCTAATCCTTTTGGGCCGTTCTTTTCTTAGTCTTGGTAGTTTCTTTATGTACATATGCTGATCAATATTCAGGTGATGATTTGAGAGAACCACTGCAATTCCCTGCAGTTCCCTTTTCTCATTTCTCTCACTTCTGTTCCTTTCTACCCTAAATCCTAACCTTCAAGACTTCTGGTTCTATCTCTTGGGTCCAGAGAAATGAGCAGCTTTCCTGGGGTCTCCCTCTGCTGCTGTCTGAAACCTGGGAATGAACTAAGACAATCACAAGCTATCTTTCTATGTATGACATCTCACAGCTTGAAAACATTGGTCAGATACATTGCTCATTTCTCTGTAAGTAGAAGGGTAAATCTGGTCCCTGTTAAAGATCATTGGCCAGTGTGGATGGTCCATTACTCATTTTTGAATGGCTATAGTTCTGAATATGCCATTTGTTCAATAATAATATAGAGTAACTGTAAAAGTAAGCTGGGATTGTAGCACTTTTAAATGAGAGGTGTTGCCACACATGCTTGTACCTTTCTGGTTATATTTTTGTATGCACATTCCTCTGAAGGTTAACAGATCATCTATACAAATTCCCAGAGCTTGAAATTAAATATCCTCTTTCCGTTCCCCTACCCATTAACTTTGATCAGGAGCTAATATTTTCTGTTTCTTGTTAAATTTGTATCTAGATGATTTTTTTCCATTTATGAGCCAAGATTTAAAAGAAACCTACATCCCAGAGGGATATTTATTACTTCAGCCTACCTGCACTCCTTAGGACGCCCACTTATTTGGAGAGAACTCTGAACTTTATTCAGCATGTGAAGACATTCATTTGTTTCGGTGTTAAAAAACCTTCCTCAATTCATCTAAATTTCAGAGTATTTGGTGGATACACTCCATAGACCATGGTTTAAGAAGGTAGCTGTTGACACGCCACAGGCCTCTCTCCTACCCACAGGCCTCTCTCCAGGGTAAGTCCATAGTGCCCTCCACACCTTGACTCCCCCAGTCTCATTCACCCTCCCATCTCCCTAGCCGGTCTCTCGTCCAAGTTTGGGCCTGCCCAATTCCTTGTCTTGGGGCCCCAGACACCTGGGGAACTAACACTGCTTCCTGATCCTTTTCATCCAGACCAACCTACTGCCTTCTCTGGGCCCCAGGAACACTGCTGCTAGGCCTGGCCCTGCCCTCACCTCCTTCTGCTTCCCTAACCTCCCTCTACTTCCCTGGTCCTGGAACACCCGCCAGGCTCTTTCTGGATCTGACAGCCGCTTTCTGGGGCTCTGAGGCTTACCTTTACTATTCAGCTCCTCAGTGCAGTCCCCAGGAGTCCTTGAGGCCTCTTCCCGCCCCATCAGCCTTTGTATCTCTGGGTGGCATGGTGACCAGCTGCCCTAGACCAGCATCTTTCCTGGGCCATGCTCCCAGGCCAGTCCAACCCCCAAATTCCTGAGACCAAAATCGTTCCTGGATGGATTCAGACCTTAGGAGAAAGCCTTAAAACATCTGACACTCATCTGAATGGAGCCTCTGTGGGAAATCTGGAAGACAAAAGCAATCAGGCCACTCCAATATAAATTG
>NW_008357953.1:266879-267557 GCF_000622305.1 Nannospalax galili | reverse complement strand
TGTACTCATGGAGATTAAACAACACACTCCTGAATGATGACTGGGTCAAAAGAGAAATTAAGAAAGAAATAAAAGTAATCCTGGAACTAAATGCAAAGGACAATACAACACATCAAAACCTCTGAGACATGCTGAAAGCAGTCCTTAGAGGGAAGTTTATAGCTCTAAGAGCCTACATCAAAAAGAACATCAGAAAGAACACAAATAAATGACTTAACATTGCAACTCAACACACTTGAAAAGCAACAGAAAACGAAACCCAAACCCAGCAGACAAGAGCAAATAACAAAAATCAGAGCAGAAATTAATGAAATTGAAACAAAGAAAACAATACAAAGAATCAACAAATCCAAGAGCTGGTTCTTTGAAAAGATAAACAAGATTGACAGACCCCTAGCCCAATTAAACAAAAGAAAGAAAGAGCACCCCCAAATCAACAAAATAGGAGATGAAAAGGTAAACATCACAACAGACACCAGAAAGACACAGAACATTTTAAGGGAATACTTAAAAACTTATGTGCTACTAAATTTGAAAGCCTAAAAGAAATGGATGGACATCTAAAGGCATGGGAACCACCAAAACTAAACCAAGAAAAGATTAACAGCTTAAACAGACCCATAACACAAAAAGAAATTGAAACAGTAATACAAAAACTCCCAACTGAAAAAAGCCAAA
>NW_008357953.1:265926-266310 GCF_000622305.1 Nannospalax galili | reverse complement strand
GCACAGCCAACATCATTCTAAATGGAGAAAAACTGGAAGCATTCCCATTGAAATCAGGAACCAGACAAGGCTGTCCACTATCCCCAGTTCTCTTCAACAAGGTACTTGAAATTCTTACAAGAACAATAAGACAAGAGAAGGAAATTAAAGGATTAATAATTAGAAGAGATCAAATTACCCCTTTTGCAGATGATAAAATATTATATCTAAGAGACGCCAAAAATTCCACCTGAAAACTCCTAGAAATTATTAACACATTCAGTGAAGAGGCAGGTTACAAAATTAACCTACAAACGTCTATAGCCTTTCTATATACCAATAACAAGCAATCAGAGAAAGAGCACAGGGAAAATCTCCCATTCACAATAGCCACAAAAAGAAAAA
>NW_008357953.1:264696-265827 GCF_000622305.1 Nannospalax galili | reverse complement strand
GGACCTCCCATGCTCATGGATTGGAAGAATTAATATTGTGAAAATGACCATCCTACCAAAAGTCATATATAGATTCAACACAATGCCAATCAAAATCCCCATGACATTTTTCACAGAATTGGAAAAAACTGTCCTAAGTTTCATATGGAAGCACAAACGACCTTGGATAGCCAAAACAACCCTGAGCACAAAGAGCAATGCCGAGAGGATTACTATACTAGATTTCAAACTGTATTACAGAGCTATAATCATAAAAACAACATAGTATTGGCACAAAAATAGATCAACAGAACAAAATTGAAGACCAAAGTATGAGTAAATGCACTTGATATTTGAAAAGGGGCCAAGAACATTAACTGGAGGAAAGACAGCATGTTCAGCAAATGGTGCTGGAAAAACTGAATCTCCACTTGTAGAAGAATGAAACTAAACCCCCATCTTCACCTTGCACAAAAGTCAATTCCAAATGGATCAAAGACCTCAATGTAAAGCCTGAAACTCTGAAACTATTAGAAGAAAAGATTGGGAAAAACCTACAAGATATAGGTGTAGGAAATGATTTTCTAAACCGGACATCAATTGCTCAGGAAACAAGGGCAAGAATTAATAAATGGGACATCATTAAACTAAAGACCTTCTGTACATCAAAGTAGGCAACCAGGGAAGCCATCAGAAAACTCATGGAATGGGAGAAAATCTTCACCAGTGACACATCTGACAGATGTTTAACCACAAGAATTTATAACAAACTCAAAAAACAGAGAACCAAGACAAGCAGCAACCCAATTAAAAGATGAGCTAAGGAGCTGAGCAGAGAGTTCTCAAAAGAAGTAAAGATGGCTATAAAACATCTTACAAGATGTTCAACATTGCTAATAATTAGGGGAATGCAAATTAAAACCACTTTAAGATTTTACTTTACCCCAGTCAGACTGGCTAAGATCAAGAAAACAAATGATACCAAATATTGGAGAGGATGTGGGGAAAGGGGAACACTCATCCACTGCTGGTGGGGCTGCAAACCAGTTCAACCCCTCTGGAAAACAGTGTTGAGAACTCTTAAAAAATTACAAATGAGCCTACCATTTGACCCAGTTATACCACTCCTTGGCATATACCCAAAAATTCATG
>NW_008357953.1:261992-264652 GCF_000622305.1 Nannospalax galili | reverse complement strand
AAATGTGGTTCATATATACGATGGAGTTTTACTCAGCAGTAAAGAAAGATGAAATCATGAAATTTGCAGTTAAATGGATGGAAGTAGAAACTGTTATACTAAGTGAAGTAACGACTCAGAAAAAAAATAGACATATGTTCTTCCTCATATGTGGATCCTAGAAACAGACTCTGATAAACAAGTCTGCAACCAGACATAACTATAGGAACCAGGATAATGGAAAGGAAATGGGGAGGTAAAAGAAAAGAAATAACCTGAAAGAGAAGAACAGTAGGAAACAGGCCTTAATAAGGGAGATATGGATAAAAATTGTGTTACTTTAAGGGAGGGGGAGGGAAGGGTTTACAAGGAACCTAGGGGATAAAGGGAAAGAAGGAGCTCAAGAGAGGTAGGACCATAGGAGAAGGGTATTAGTAAGGGAGAAAGGAGGGAAATGGAGGCACCTTAAGTGGGAAAACTATGGTGGAGGTGTAAGACAATGTGAGAAATAAACAATTCCTAGCTAGTTTTGAAAACCAGAGAACCATATTACTCCTACAACCTACTGACAAATTATACATAGCAGATCAAGAAATATATGTCTAGGTAAGGTTTATCTGAGAACAACTGGTCTTTGCCCAAGATTTATCTACGTGACACACAGTAATTAAAAATACCAGACTGGTGGAACTAACCTTCTTGGGTGTTTAACAGACATACTTTGAGGTCTATAATAATTTGGTCATAGGACATAAAGGACATTTTTTGCTCCTTGCCCTCCTAGGTTGACTAGTTCCAGGGGACTCTGAGCATCTCTCAAAATGTCCTATAATGGTGGTGGGTCACCTGTCTTCTTGATCAAGGAGGCTGAGGAGACCCCACCAGATGGACTTGAACTAGTGTCCAGTGTATAAAGGGAAGAAGGGTCAACACAGAGGAATCAGTTCCTCCATGCTTCCAAGTGAAGCCATCATGGTTGAGCAGGACCTTTGACTTATCCTCACATAGGTGGAACTGGTAAAAGAAAGTAGCCAGGGGCTACTCCCAAGCCCATGTGACCCCTGAGGAAAAGATCCTCAAAGGACCTTAAGAGTAAAAATAAATTGGTTTATCTGGACCAACTGTATGGCCTTAAATACCCAAAAGGAAAGTATAATGAAAGATTAAATGGGCCAAAATAATTTCAAAAGAGTCCATATGTATAGCTAAAGGCTACATAACAAGCAATAATGCCAGACAGGCAATACCTTCTTTAGAGTTGCTGGCCAGGGTGGCCAAAGGGATTCCCACATAGTAGAACTGGGAAATTGAACAGCAGACCCCAATCTTATCCAAAGGAATATTGACAACTGATTACTGCTAGATGAGGAACAGCTGACCCTCCTAAAACAAATACCTCTAGATAGGCTGACTAGATTCACCAGAAGGGCAAGTAGTGGGGAATGGCTGGGGGTGCTGACAACACAGCAGACAGTAGCAGGGATATCAGAGTATAAGGGCTCTAGTGGGGGGAGGAAGGCTATGGGAGGGTGCTACCTGGGAAGTGGGTGTATAAATAAATTTAAAATAATAGTAATAATAATTCTTCAAAGCATAAAAATTTGCTTCTTAATGATTAGTTGATGTGAAGAACATTACCATTGAAATCCACCTGATGACTTCATATCCATGCTCAAATGCCAAGGAGCTCAGAAAGTAACCAACTGTGACTAGTGATAATCAGATATATAGAGATTAGAAACACATGTGCATCTTAGTGTCAATTCTATTAAAAATGAATTTTTCTGTAAAACAGAAAAAAAGGTAGCTGTTTTCCATTTTCTCTGAAAATAGAAATTTTCTTTTATTAAAAAAAAAATGTTGTTGTTTTGGGTTGTTTTCAGCAAGGGTTGCAGATTTCACCATTGAATTACCATCCCTTCAAACCTTGCCAGTGAAGATATATCTCATTTGTCAAATTCTGAAACTCAGCCACTTTCCAAAATATGAAGAGCAAAAGAAAATGGTCATTTAATGATCTAGCTGTCTGTAATTTGACAATGTCTCCGACATTGCTCTATATCCATTGTTACCTGGTTTGGGCCTTTACCACTGTGTGGTTGCCTATAGAAATCTTCCCTTTTGTGCCACTTAAATCCTCCTTCTCTAAAGAGAATGCACCTATTGACATACACTATGGGATGCAGACAGAAATCTTAGCTTAGAACATCTCCTTTACATTCAGGCCTACTTCAACTAACATACTTAAAAGTCTACTCTCCTCTGCAACTACATAACTCCTCCTACCTTACTCTAAATTTTTCTTATAAAACTTGAGGGAAGTGGCTGAAAAATGGCTCAGCAGTTAAGAGTGCTCAGTGTTCTTGCAGAGGACCTGTGTTCAGTTCCCAGCACCCACATGGTAACTCACAATCTCTAGTTCCAGGGACTCCAACACCCTTTTCTTGCCTCCCAGGGCTTCTGTATACACATGATGCACATACACCCACTAAGACTTACACACGCATACACACACACACGCACACACGAAAACCTTATAGAAAAGTCCACTAGCATATGTTAGTTATGTGATATTAATATGGTATATAGCATATAATATATTCTATTATATGATATACAACTCCACTTGCATAACTTTTGTTTTTCTTTCTTTTTTGTTTCTTTGAAAGCAGTAGATGGAA
>NW_008357953.1:235101-261330 GCF_000622305.1 Nannospalax galili | reverse complement strand
TATACACATAGATTAATACATCTTCAACTCTCATCATAGAAGTTTTTCTTATGCAGCAGATGGCAATTGACACAGAAACCCACAAATGTCCAAGGTACACAGAAAATGAGACTGCACAGTCATTTTTTTCCCAGAGGTGGACATGTTTGTCAAACTTCTGCCTCCCAAGGGTCAGAGAACATTGAAAAAGAGGGGCAGAGAGATTGTAAGAGCCAGAGGTAGTGGATGACCAGAAAAAAACAGAGTTTTTCAGACAACTGGGTCGTCACTCAAATGAACTCACAACAGTGGTGACATCATCCACAAGTGACACATAAGCTCAAATTAGACAAAAATATCAACATACACATGGGGTAGTGGGTAAGAAATCCCACCCCTACCTGATGAACTACTGGCAACTGGTGATTGCTGGGAAGGGGAGACTCATTCTCTTTAAACAGTGTGATACTTGGTAGGTTAACAAGGCACAGTGGATGGATCCACACTAAAGGACATTTGGGGCCACAAATTAGACTCTATAGGTCTTAATATACATATGCCTTAATATATTGTATACAATTTATATTGTATACAATGTTTATTGTATATGTATATTATATAATATAATATAGTGTTGTATATATGTATAGAGGCAATCTAAATATGATCAAAAGATATTATATGAATTTTCAAAAATTCAATAAAAGGGAGAAAATGAAAATAAGTGTAAAGCATTTAAACAAACTACAAGTGAAAAAAAACTACAGATAAGCCATCCGGACGTGCAGTGGAGACAAGAAACGAAGTGGGAAAACTGAACTGGCTGCTGCATTTGCTGTTTCCTGGAGAAAGACAGAGCTGGACAATTGCAAAGTCCTCTTCTGATGCACTTGAAAACGATCACTAACTCACCACTGAAGTAACACAGCAGCCTTCTCACTCACCTCTGTCGTCTTGAAAACCCATCTCTCTCACTTTTATAGAAACATTGTTGCTAGGTGGCTGTTTTACTGTTGATAGTATTAAGTATTATTCACTCTCTGTGGAGAAACAAGATGGCATTCAGCATGGCTACAGATGGATTATAGTGATCCAAAGTCATTTCAATCTAACCCTCTTTTAGGCTCTGTCCTTCAGAATATTTTAAAAAATATTTTATTTATTGTTTTTTATTTTATGTGTATGAGTGTTTGCCTGCATTTGGTAAGTGCATCCTTGTCATGCAATACCCTTGGAAGACGGAAAAGGCTGTTGGATCCCCTAGAACTGGAGTTACAGACAGTTGTTACTGCCATGTGGATGCTGGAATTTGAACCTGAGTCTTCTGCAAGAGCAACCAGTGTTCTTTAACGCTGAGCCATCTCTCCAACACCCTGAATATTTTTTTAAACATTAAATTCCAAAGTTTGGAAAATTTTTAAACATTGAACTCTAAGATCATAAACTTACTGGTCATAATGATTGGTGTGCTGCTGCTGTTGTTGTTTGGAGATGGTGCAAGTGCTAGAGATCAAATCCAGTACTTAGCACAGGCTATGCACAGTCTAACACGGAGCTACATCCTCAGCCTCTAAAATTGTCTCTCATATACAGATTAGGACTCCAGTCACTCTGGAAATAAGGTGAACAATCAACAAAGAGACTTCTTGAAACTAAAATGTTTCTGCACAGCAAAAGAAACAGCCAAGTGATTGACAAGAAAGCCCATGAAATGACACAAAGATGTTGAATACAACTAACGAAAAGACAGCATCTACGACAAAAGGTGCAAGGAAAACTGGATATCACACACAGAAGAGTGAAAAACTAGATTCTTGTCTCTCACTCCACACAAAGAACTCCAAATGGATCAAGCACCTCAACATAGGACCTGAAACTCTGAAACGCCCTCTAATGGAGGAAAGGGTAGGGAATATACTCGATTTTTTTTTCTCTGAATTACTACAGGACTTTTCAAAACTAAATTACATACTACTTCTTAACAGTTCTATTATTTATATATTATTTATTATTCATGTGGGTTAATTTTTAAAATATTTGTATACATTCACTGTAACTAAATTATAAGGTCTTTGATATCAGAAACCTACTTTTCCTTAAACACCTACCATGTATGCAATAAGCCTGGGTTAATTTCCTTTTGTTCCATAGCTATCACTAATCATAAGGCACTTTCATGTGTAATAACTAATTTATGTCTTATTAGAATCTCTATAGGTAATATTAATCCTATTTTAAATGTATGTATGTATATATTTATGTATGTATTTTGGCCTTTTGAGACAGGGTCTCTCCCTGTTGCCCTGTAACTCACAGTGTAGTCCAGGCTGGACTTTAACTCATAGAAATTTACTGATCTCTGCCTCCTAAGTGCTGGGGTTAAAGACATGCACCACCATACCAGGAACACCAGTCTTATTTTAAAGATGAAATGAAAACTTAGACAAGTAGTGCAACCTCTCAAATGATATAACAATGACAGAATTGTGTCTAAGCTTGAAGGTTACTGACATGTCCAGATCTTTTTCCACCTAAATTTAATAATTATTTGCATTAGAAGAAGTTTCTTTAACTGTCTCTCAAACAAAGCATCCACAACATTAAGCTCTTCCTCCTAATCCCAGATAGATTGTTCTCTGATCAGTGCTAAGGAAACAAAAGATGTGGCAGAAGTCATGACCTCCGGCCTTTGTATTATGTCTCTGAGCCATCATGATTTAATATTAGTACTTGGAGTCCTTGTATAGATTCACAGATACTCCATAAGCTCATGCCTTTCCCCCAGGGCTCATGACACAGCCACCCTCCCCTCTGTGTATAGTATCAGTCACTCATACTGAATCCTACATTTCCATGTTTTTAAACACAGAGCCTGTTTCTGCATGGATGATATAGCATGCTCTCTTATCACTGGTATGACATTAGGCCTCAAGTCAGGAAGATGATCAGCTTAGATGTCACTTTTTAGCACACCCTAGGAGAGAGGCTCTGAGTGAGCTTCAGTGAGCTATTGCCCTGAGTGAAGGATCTCCACAACTGAACCTCCTGAGTTCTTCTCTAGATTCGATCTTTTTGGAAGAGGCTCTCAGATCTGCATCAAGAACTGGTGTGTTTACTTCTGACCCAGAATCTGGCCTAAAGGAGGACTTTATACAGATAAATATATCATTCCTCAGTCTGTCACAGTAAGAGCAGTTATAACACAGGTATAGGCATATACCAAAAGGCTAAGGAACACTAAGTTTTCACATATGAACATATCACAAAATCTGACCTTGACATAGTCTTATATCTTACACCATCCTAAGGGTAATTCAAAAATACAGAATCTCAGCTGCAGACTATGCTTTAACTTTGACATGTACTTGGTCTAGGGATTAACATATTATTGTACACTCTTTAGTGCTGTGTCTTTTGGATTTAGAAAGTATATTTACTTACTGGTTAGGGATGTTAGTGCAAAAACCCAATGCCCTAGACAGATGAATGAAATAATAAACACAAAGTTTGCAAAGGTTCATGCTTGGGAGGTCCACACATCACTCCAAACCTCTTAGATCTGGCTATCAGGCTGGAAATCTCACAGACTTGGGCTGTTGCGGAGATTTCCAGTGTGTCTTGGGTTTGGGTTCATCAGGAACACCACGGCTGGGTTCTCTTCTGTGGCATTGATTTCCTTCTGAGTCTGCAAGAACCATGCACTGAAAGGATCGTGCAAACAAAGCAAAGAACATAAAAAGGAAAACAGGAAAGGTAGTTGACCAATGACTTCAATCCTCCGCGAGGATCTGGTTTGATTTTCACGGCACTTGCTGCAGCAGTGTTCAGAACAACTCATACTTGCCTGGTTCCTTCTCATCATTTCACATTCCACTCAGCAAGATTTCAACACACAGATGCAAAGCTGGTGCCATGGATTTATTATTTTGTCTTATGTCAGCCTCTATGAGGAAGGTTGGCAAGAGACCATGAACCTGCATTTGGCACCACTCGACTTGGCAGGCGAAGGCCTTCAACTTATACTGAAAGCAAAGTTGGTGTGTTTCCCATGCATCTGCGATCAGAATGTGCATGGTATTTTATTTGCTTCCTGAAGCTGTAATGCAGTTTGAAAACAAAATAACCAAGAGACAATCCTCTTTGTTGGAGATGCTTGTCCCTGAGAGGGGGCACAAACAACAAGGCAGAATGGAAGGCTCTGGTGCTTTGACAGAAGTCATGCCCAACTCTTCCCAGTCAAATGTCCTTCCTAACACAGCATAGAAACAAAAGCTCATGAGCCCTTCTACCATAATATTCAAGAGAAAAAAATGAGGTGTGAATGTATTGAGGCAGCCAGGAATGTCGTGGAATGAGGTACCAGGTTGGGAGGGATGCCAAGTTCGGTCACAATCCCTTTCTCCAGACCCATGAAAGCTCGAAGCTGCCTGGCTCTGGTTCCCCATGGGAAGCCTCTACTTTCATCATAAAGCAAGAAGTTTGGCCTTCTGGCCTCTGAGGAGGGACCTGCTTCACCTTTTATCTGCAATCTGCCTTTGAACAGTGTGCACCTTGCCCTGCCTGGACCTGTACAGATTCAAAGTCAGTTATAACATCTGAATCCCAGAAATGGAGAGGATGAGGAAACCCCTTTCTAAAGACCAGAAAACAAACATAAATACTTATTTTGAATCCTTTCTTGCTCACATTCTGAGTAATCATATGGGAAAAAGGTGTGGCGAACTCTTACAGCAGGTGTGGAAAATGAGGGCCACACTTTGGTTCGCTGGGCAGCCGATCAGTTAGGCTTTCTAGCTGAGCCCATGCACTAACAAAAAGGAGAGAAGAGGCATTAGTTTCCAATAATCACACTGTTGGTTTCACACACCAGGACACTGGGGTTACTCCTGCTTATACCACTTCTTGACTTCTTTGCGAATTGGGGCTCAATCCCATCCTTTGTCAAATGATGACAATCGCAACGATTGATTTGCTGTGAGTAAATAAGTTAGCCAATGCACATGTAGCATCAGTAAAACAGTAAGCTCATTTACTTACCTTTATCTTCACTGAACACAACAAATTAAACCTCTCTTTACCTATCTTATGAAACAAAATGTTCCAGGCTAAAGTATTTACAATCAGAGAAGGCTCTGTTTGAGTGCCTAGGTAGACGTCTTTGTTTATGGACATAGAAAAGGTTCTCTTAACATCATGACCCAGTCTTTCCACAGTTGGCTATTACTGCCTCATACTCTCTCCCTGCCAAGAGCAGTATTATTAGCAACACTTTCAAATCTCATCCTTTCTTTGTATATAATGCCCAGATCACTAGTACTTCCTTTTGCTTGTTCTGGATGTCCTTAGTCCTTCCAACAACAGAGATTGGGGTATTTCCTGGATCCCCATTGCTGGATTTTCAAGGTGGGAGGATGTGGTAACTTCATTTCTTGATTGCTTCAGCAGGAAAGATCCAGGCTTAAGAAAACCCTCCCCTAGGCCATTAATTCTCTTTATTGTATATTTACTGATATTTTGAGGCCTACTATGTGCAAGCACAGGCCCCAGGGATGTAAAAACACATCAGATGCCATCATTGAAGAGATTTCTTAGAGACAAATGGCTGATACTGCACTCAAGGAAAGGGGCATGAGCAGCAGGGTCGGCTACACAGCTCATGCTCAAAAGCTACTGATCGGGACCATCAGGCCATCACCTCTCCATGACCGAACTTCATTAAAGTCTTCTGACGTCAACTCCATCTGTAAGGCTTACACACCTCATGTTGGAGCAGAGGACATGTCCTGACCACCTAGTCTTCCAAGTTCACAGACTTGCTTACAATCTACTCCATCATCCCAGATTTATTCAGTCACATGTCTCTTTGACTGGGTTCTCCCATCTATAAGGTGGGGATCTCAAAGTGCTATCCCTAAGGGCCACTGTAAATTTTAGATGAGAAAATGTAGAGAGTGTGCTTAGGGAAGAAGCTTATATGGAATAGTCCAGACATCTTACTAATAGTCATTTTCTAAAAAGTTAGATGGCTCAGTGGTTAAGAAACCTAACTGTTCTTGCAGAAGACCCGGGTTCAAATCCCAGCACCCACATGGCAGCTAACAACTGTCCATAACTCCAGTTCTAAGGGATCCAACAGCCTCTTCTGTCCTCCATGGGCATTGCACAGCATGGGTGCACTTACCTACATGCAGGCAATACACACATACACATAAAATAAAAATAATAAACAGCATATTTTTAAAAAGTTATTTAAAAATCTGTAACTACAAGTCTGATTTGCAAAGAAAATTATTGGTGTGCTCAGCTTTTGCTTACAAAGCAAATGTGGTTTTGAGATCTCTTTGCTACATCACTGTTAATCATATTTTAAGTTGTGTTTCTGAGCCTTTGCGTGTTAGAATCATCCAAGGAAGTTTGCAAGTATTCATGTCTGGACTCACCTCTAGATAACTCTGATGCATTTCTTTGGGATTAGATCCCAGTCCTGGGTTTCTTAGAATCCCTCCTAATGACAAAGTGGTACAGCTAGTTTGGAGAAGCACTTAAGTTAGAAAAATGGCAAGTTCAAGTTGATCCTTATAAGTTGGACATGAATGGTGCAATGCAATGTTTTTCTGTAGTTAATTGCTGTGGGTGATATGAGAAGTTACAGCCAAGTTGGTTATTTTAAAAAATGTGGCACTGAAACTGAATTCCAATTTTCTCGTGTAGCTATGTTGTAGGTCACATACGATTACTCTGCTTTCAGACAATGCTAAAGACTTAAATTTTTAGAAATAAACTTTATCTATTTTAAAATTTTATCTATATGAGTATATTTCCTGCATATATGTAAGTACACCCATGTTGTGCAGTACCCCTGGAGGTTAGAACCGGGCAGTGGATCCTGTGGAACTGGAGTTACAGAGAGTTGTTAGCGACCATGTGTGTGCTGGGATTCGAATTCAGGTCTTCTGTAGGAACAACCAGCCCCAACATTTATATTATTATAGTCATTTCTTAAAAAGATGAATGGTCAGACTATGACTATCAGAACAGATTAGTTAAAACTTAGTATTTTATGAATTGAGTGTTTGTGACCCCCCCCCTTCAGATGTTGAAGCCCTAACTCCCAATGGAATGGTATTTGGAGGTGGGCTTTTGGTTTAGATGAAGTCACAGGAAGAGGACAGGATGGAATATTTGTGTTCCTGGAAGGTGAGAGAGAGCAGAGCTCATTTACTTTCCACCACTGAACACAGTGAGTAGGTAGCCATGATCAAGCAGGAAAAGAGCCTTACCGGGATGTTACCATGTTAGACCCTGATTTTTAGCATCCAGCCTCCAGAACAATAAGAAATAAACCACTATTGTACGACCCAATGCTTTTATGGTGATTTTTATGCTGTATTTTTGCTAAAACATCCCCTGCAAAGTAACTATTAGCTCTTGACTAAGACACACTGTGGTGTGACCCTCTGTCTGCACTGATGGCAAGAGCAGGAATGTGGTACTGAACTGCTCAAAGCAACAGAACCATGTGGTGAGGACTAAAGGTGGTAATGGATACAAGCCTCAGAGAAACACTGTGCTAGGCTTCCTAGCCATAACAACATTAGTATGCAGAGTCTCAGAGAGTTAATTATGTTAGCAAAACTTACTTAGCCTCTGAGGAATGTGGCAAGTGTTCAAACACAAAGCAAACAACAAGCTTCATGCTCTTAGTAGTATCCCACATCACCTCCATCTTTCCCTATCAAGAGATCTGTTTGACACAACCTTACTACTAATAAGGCTGCAAATTTAAATCTTACTGTCATTGGCAGATTACCTGTGGAGAATTTGCTTATCCATGACTTTTATAACTTAGTTCCTAAGAGCTTCCTGAGCCATGCAATTCCAATTTTGGAACATGATAAACCAAAGATAGAACATAAAGGGCTGAGAACTTATCAGAGGTACATACAAAATGATATAGTCTATTCCTTCAAACCTGTGTTTTGTGGCTTGGGTCTACCTATGGAAACACCCCCTTACTCCCTTTGATACACCTCCAAGTCTTGGGAAGTCGGTTCTCTTATCTTCCATTTGATATTTAACTCTACCTTGAGGCGCTAGAGTTATTTAAATCTAAAGTCATGGAACGATTAATGAGATTAATGAAACAATATTGTCATCTTACATAGATGTTAAAACATGTGCTAAATTCTATGATTACATATAAAAATCTAGATCAAGTCAAGAGACATTTAGCATGCACAATTTGATCTGTCTCGCACATGCCTCACATTGCATCTGCCTTATCAATATGCAATCTATACACCTTTATAATTTCACAATAAGCAATACTTTTTCTAAACTCAGGGACAGTTTTATAGAGTCATCATTTTTAGCAAGCAAAGAATTTGATCTAGTATTTCATAAAAATGAATCATACTATTCTGGGTTAAAAAATACTCCCTAACCCTAGCTGCTGAATAAATATTCACTTCTCGCTCATATTGCCTGTCCAGTTCCAGTGAGAAAATCACTATTCTACACAGCCAGCAACTTGGTCATCTGGTCACTGCCATCTCAACTTAAAACATCTATAGGAAAAATGTGTGTAGAGCTGTAGACCTCACACCTGTTCTCATTGCTTAGAAGTGATAAATGTCATGTCTCCTCCTGACCCATTGACCAGGACTAGCCATGTAACTTGCCTAGCTGCAGGAAGCTGGGAAATCTTCCAAGTACCCAAGCAGAGAGTGAGATAAAGTTAACCACAGTACTTTATCGCAGATCCAAAGAGAAATAGTTCATCATGAATTCAAGCAATAAGTATGTAAATATTACTAAAACCTTGTCTTTGACCTTAACTCAAAATATACACATTTGCTGTTCACAGAGAAATACAAATTTCCATAGCTCAACTTAATGCAATCCTGAGTATTTTCCAAGAAAGTTTCCTGAGTACGCTCAAGTTTTTTTTCTTAAAAATTATAAGCTCTAGAAATGACGATTCTATAGTCACAATCACCCCCCACTTCACTGAGAATCTATATAGTGTTGAAAATTTTATTGAATTCATTCATTAAATGTCTGCTGGTCATAAATTGTCCTTCATACATAGCCACCAAGCTATGTGCTAGATCTTCAAAGCTTCTCGGCTAGTTGCAAGCTCCTTTTAGGCCTCCATTTGTAAAGCATAGACAGGACATTTTCCCCAAGAAGTCATACAATCTCCAAAATTTCAGAACCGTGTACTCCCCTTCCCATGAGGCAATTTCTGAAAAAAAAGTACTGTGTAACTTCTGTGTTGTTGAAACACAGTGGGTCAATGCCTCCCACGGGGTTGCAGGAAGGCTTAGGGCTCTTTATGCACATTATAAATGATTGTCAACCGTGAGAAAAGTTATTGAAACCTAGCTCCAACCAATGTTCAGATCCTCTCATGTTGACTTTCCAGGGATGCATTCTGTAAACTTCAAAGACAAGATCTACAATAATCAACACACAAAACAGAATAGCGAAACACAAACTGAAAACCAGCAAGCATTTATAGTGTGTCAAAGATCTGCAGGAGAGGAAATGTTCCATGCCCAGGAAAAAGGTGGATGTTAGTGCTCCTTCTTCCTTCTCAAAAAAGCATCTTAAAAGATCCTGAGTTTCACAGATAATGATGGTGACTCCTCTTATAATCAACAGAAAATTTAGGTTTAATTAGTTTTGGGTAATAGAAGCTATATAAAATATTTCAAAATAAAAACTATATAAGACCTGGGAAGATGAGCCGGTGGATAAAATGCTTGCCTCCAAGTGTGAGGACCACAGTTTGGATCTCCAGAATGTATGTAAAGTTGGATGTGGTAGTACACATCTGTAAACCCAGGGTTCCTACAGGGAGATGGAAAGTGGAGACATGTATACACACACACACACACACACACACACACACACACACACAGCCCTATAAAAATAATAACTACTACATGGAGATAAGCCAACAGGACTGATTCTTAAGCTTCTAAGGATGCTCACTGTCCCTTCATTGCTATGACCCAAAGAAATAGGAATTCTCAAAGTAGATGTCACCACACATCTCAAATTTGTAATGCCTTATTTAGGAACTAAAATGGTAAGTAATGGGAATTCTAAGTTCTTTCCATGCCTATTCTTACATTGTTGTTTTTATTCTGTCCACCCACAGGAAACTTCTGCAGCCCTCAATAAACTAGACTAGTAAAGGCTTTTCAACAAATGATTCCACACTTGCCTCTCCTTAAAATCCAGCTGTGCTTATGGGAACCATGGACCTTGAAGTTCAAGGATTTTGACCTTCTGCTTCTTAGACACAGTGTGTGGGCCACCCACTCTGTGAAGTGTACATAAAATATTTACTTTGAAATCACTTCTTGGTCTCTTAAGTACTGGTGTGTTCCTGGGATGTCTGTCCTCTTTCCACTGTAGACTCTCATCAGGTGATGTCATCTACTACCTTGACTTCCATGATGTTCTGTTTGATCATCTGTACATTGATGACATGTAAAATCTTGGCTATGTCCCGAACTGAACTGAACATCTGCACATTGTTTTAAACATATTTCACCACCAGATGTCCTGTGGCCAGAGAATCTGACCGATATGTATGACCCTTCTCTCCCATCTTTAATCAATTAGTGTTTAAATTCCTTCCTATCTGTGCAGTTTAGTCTTCAGTGTTGATTCTGCAAGTGTCCTAACCCTTTCCCCTGCTTCTAATCTTGGCCCTTTACGACTACTTTCCACACTGCTGCCAAAGTTGTCTTCCTAAACTACAGTTGTGCTATTTACTTGCTCAAAACCTTTCCCTCTGTCTCCCTTTTCCTCTGAATGTGATATATGTTACAACTGCCTTTATGGTGGCTGCTACTTAGCCACCATCTCCAGCACTGGTCAAAGCTGTACATCCCTGTGTTCCTGCCACAGTCAAATGTCCATTTCAGTTATGTGCTTGTCCTTGTCTCTGGATCTTGAAACATGATGGTCTTTCATAATATCCTTTGGTTTCTTTTCATTACTATCTGCAATTCCATTCAACTTCCCTCAACTTCAGTGGAATAATCTTTTCGAGCTTTAGGTTATAGATGAACCAAAGCTCAAGATTCTCTTTTAATATTTTATTTATTATATTTTATTATTTTTATTTTATGTGTATGAGTGTGTTGCCTGCATGTGTGTTAAGTGCACCTGTGTCGTGCAATGCCCTCAGAGGTCAGAAGAGGGCGCCAGATCCCCTGGAACTGAAGTTGTTAGCTGCCTTGTGGGTGCTGGGAATCAAACCTGGGTCCTCTGCAAGAGCAGTCAGTGCTCTTAACCACTGAGCTATCTCTCCAGCCCACAAAGCTCGAGATTCTTGATGTGTGATGTAGGTTACATGTCCTCAGGTGTGGTACCTTGGGATCCTGTTGTTTATTCTTAACATATGCTGAAACTGTTTGCCATCTGATTCCTGAATGCAAGGACTGTGTGTATTCTCATAGTCTAGCACAATATTAGACATATCAACTGTGTTCAAGAAACATAAGTTATAGATGGTAGGGAGAGGGGTTTGAAATTTCCAGCATTCTGTGTAAGAGTTACCTTCTCTACAGATGGAAGTCAGAGAAAGTGTCAGATTGTCAGATTTCTCTCCTTTTCGTCTCCAGTATGCACTCTGGTGACAGCATATGAGGAGTCACAGCTCCTGCCCATGCTATCCTTGGAGGCTTTACCCAAAGTAAACATTTTCCTGGGTGTCAGTTAAAGGAAGAGCAACTTATGGCTTAAGGAAGTGTAACCTGGGGAGACATGGTATAGAAATTGTCAAACAACATTTAAATCTGAGAAAAAGTACTATGAAAATGCATGAAAGTCACAACTGCATATTTTCATAATAGTTGTAATATCCTCTGTCTCATGTTACCTGTAGCTTGGAGATTTGCTGCCTCCTTCCTGTCTCATATTTTTCCTGACATTTAACCCTAGAGGCTTCTTAGGAGTGTCATTCACACCAGAGACACTGCTTAGGCCCATTGCTCCACTTCATTACTTTGAAAAAACCATGTTAGCACACAAACAACTTTCAGCTCTGTATTTTGGCCCCATACCTGATGGGCATCTCAGCTCAAATAACCCATAGCCAGCTCCAGTCACCATATACATCCAATGAACAGACCTACTTCCTTTCCTTCTGCTGATCTCTGTTACTCACAGGCCCAAGCCATAGACCCAGGAGGCACTTGTCAGTTACCACCCCATACACCTACAGCCAAGAAATCCACAAGAACCATTCCTCTAGGCTCTGGTTCTGTCTGGTGTCCTGCTTCTGTAATACCCACCACAGTTAGAGCTTTGTCATTTCTGTCCTAATAAACCTTAACAGAACTTTGTGACTTTTGTCTTAACTTCTGTAACAATCTTTTTCTCCTTTTTTAAATTGATTTTTATGAATCTCACACAACATATTTTGGACATCTAGATCCCCTCCTATATCTGCAACCCCCTTACTAAACTTCCACCAAATATCTTGTCCTCTGATATGTGTATTAAGGCCTATAGAGTCAGGACTGTGTCCCCAAATGCCCTTCTGTGTATGTTCATTCACTTGGAGCCCAAACTAGCAAGAGTCTCATCCTTAAACAAGACTGAATCTCCTCTTTCCAGCAGCCATCAGTTACCTAGTTCGTTAGGTAGGGTAGGGACTTCTTACCCTCCTCCCTACATCTACGCTGAGATTTTGTTTGGCTTGCATCTCATCCTTAAACAAGACTGAATCTCCTCTTTCCAGCAGCCATCAGTTACCAATAGTTCATTAGGTAGGGTAGGGACTTCTTACCCTCCTCCCTACATCTATGCTGAGATTTTGTTTGGCTTGCGCTTATAAGGAACTTGTGCATGCTATCATCATTGCTGTGAGTTCATATGAGTAACTGACCAGCTGTCTGGAAAACTCTGTTTCCTTGTGGTCATTTACCTCCTCTGCCTCTTAAAATCTTTGTACCCCTTCTTCCCTGAGCCTTGGGAAACAAGTTTGCTATAAGCATCCTATTCAGGGATAAGCAGTCATTAGCCTCTTATTCTCAGAACACTGGGCAGTTGTGGTTCTCGGTGTTAATCACCATCTGCTTCATAAGGAAGTTTCTCTGCTGAGATGTAACAGCCATTTAACTGCTTCCCACATTTACGGCCTTGTCCACATCCTGTGTCTTGTGCCATTCTCCTCATAGCTGCTGAGATGACCTAGTTTAAACACGGAAGTGTTACTTTTCTCTTCCCCATGACAATCTCTATTTGCTCTTTGGTAATGGCTGTCATCTTGACTATTGGATTGAATTAAGTAGAAAACTTTTTAGCAGGTATGATAACAGGTGTTTACCTCAGTTCAACTGAATCGTAATCTCAGAAAAGAAGGCCTGGGATTCTGTGACTCCGATGAGCACCCAGATTTGAAGACAGTGGGATGATATCTGCTCATCTCTCCACTCAACTAATTACTGAGTCGTTGTACTCTGTGTGCTTCAGTGATAAACAACCTCCACTCACATCACTCATTCTCCTGCTCTCTGCCCACTCATACCTCCACACAAGTTTCATTCACTTGCTCCCCTTCAACCCTGCTGCCTGCTGTCAATAATCTCTTGACTCCAGCTCATCTTCGGAGAATTAGCTAAGGCATCTTCTCTTCCGGGGAGTATTCTTTGACCTCTTATCTACCCACAACTCATCCTTTCTTTCATTTTTTAACCATCCAAAGCTTAGCCCTTCCAGGTCCAGATGCCCAGGTTGTCCACAGCTGCTTTTCACTGCTACTAATGTTGTTCTGACCATAATCATTGCTCGTTAATACATTTTACTTAAAATAGATTAATATAAATTCTTCAAGTTCTTCTCTGTCTAAACAGTGGTGCCCTTGAAAATAGGAGTCTAGTCTCCATGTCAAGGTCAGAGGCTATGACAGTTCCTGTCAGGGACCTTCAGCGACCAAGGGGCATAGGGCGTAAAGCCACCTGTGCACAGTAAGCATACAGCGACATTTCTGTGTGGCGACTCTGAGGAGCCTCTCAAGAAGCCATTTTTGTGCTGGGTTTTCAAGTACTCCAATTTCAACAACTCTGGGACTGTGTTAAAAACACAAAAGAGGCCAAATGTGTAATGGAAGATGATATATGTGCCAGGAGACTTGAGTTCCATGTATGACATTTGGAAGGGCATATTGGAAAGCAATCTGGAGAAGTCTCCTGTACTTAGCCTGAAAGTGAATAAAAACATTGACAGAATAGAGGGCACAGATTGTAGTGGTGATGGTGGTAGTGGTGGTCGTGTGTGTGTGTGTGTGTGTGTGTGTGTGTGTGTGTGTGTCTATGAGAGAGAAACTTCCTAATTGGAATAAAGATTCTCTCCTCTAGTCAGGCTCCTCTGAGTCCTCTCTCAGCCTTGGCCTTGGAAATCTGCAGGCTCTCAACACAAATTATTTCATATATTCTTCACTGCACTGTAGAAGATGTGAACAAATTCTAATATAGAATGTGACATCAGTAGGCCAGCTCCTTAGATGCCAATCCAGCTTGCTGAGCTTCCTCTTGTGAAACCTGCCACGAGAATTAGCTGCTTGCTTCAGGCAGTGCCTGAGACAAAGCCGCTGAAGGTCAGTCCCTCTGCCATAGGCTAGAAATCTAACTTTGGAAATCGGCAATGTGCAAGCCCAGGTGAGCTTAAATATGGAATAACCACCCTTGGCCTTTCCTACTTCCTGTGAATTTACACTTCCTCACCCTGCCCACACCCCAGCATTCCTCCACCCTATTTTCTCATTCTGTTTCAAAATGCCTGCTCATTTCTATACAAATTGGAGATTAGTTTAGCCCACAAGAGATTCTCTTCCTTTGCAATAGTTGGTTCTTGATTACAGTCTGTCATTGCTCTTCAGTTGGTGTCTAACTTGGTTATCTTCGAAAGTCATCAGCAGTATCCATTCTGACACCCTGGTGCATGTGATTCTTAAGGTTCACATGACATGTAGAGAGTGACAGTCTTCAGAAAAGGTCAGTTAGCAAGAGCAGGGCTAAGTTGATCATTTGGAGGAAAAATGTTGCTCAGATAAAGGCATTATGATTGACAGGTTTTTAAAGAAAGACTATTTCTAATAAGGAAAGAATTTTAAATCTCTACTTTCTGTAGCTTTAATTTGTGGTAAGGATTTAAAATAAAAAATATTCTGATCCCATAAACATTCTTATACCTTCTTACTTTTCTGCTAAGAATTTTTAGTGTTTTCACAGCTATTATATTTTGGATATCAAGTGCCCCCTCTCTTGGGTTTGTGTGGTTCCCAATAATGTGTTTAGAGGTGAGGTGAGCTTTTTGGGGGAGTGATTGAATCATGATGTGTCTGACCTATGTTAATGGGCTAATCTGTTAATGGATCCACAGTTGAATGGACTATTAAATATGGTAGAAACTGGAAGATGAGCCTGAGCCTGGTTGGGGAAGGGGGGGAGGGGTCACTGAAGGCATATGCTCTGCCCTCTCACTCCCTGTTTCTGGGCTTCCATGAAGTGAGCAGCCTCTCCTGCAGGGGCAGTCTGCTTCACCACAGTCCACTGCACAGGAGGTATGAGGCCATTCTCTGAAGCCTCTGAAATCATGGAACAAAATAAATCTCTGCTTCAAGCTGATTTACTAAGGCATTTTGCCACATCCACAAAGAGTGATTAACACATAAACCTCCCATGTATTTCTAGCTACAAAATCCCACAAATTATTTTTTAGTGAAATTAGTTTCATGAATTTTTGTACCCAAGAAAATGATAATGTAAAAAAAATTGGCAAGAGCCAATGTAAGAAATTTAGGAAATGTAAGAAATTTATTATATTGTTTTTAATTTGATATGTTATTTATACTTATGGATTTGACTTAATTCAGAAGTCAGAAATTTTGTTTATTCTTTAGCCATGTTCTAGCCTTTAACCTTTATTTCTTTGATAATTTTACAAGCAGTTCTATAATTTAACCTTAATTCATTAAGGACTCCCAAACAAACTTGAATTAAGACAAATAAGGTGAAATACAGCAGATACACTAAGTAATTATTATTTACTTAGAATCAATGCACAGCACATTCCAAAAGTAAGCATACATCAGATTTAAAACGGATGATCTCAATGGGGTTCAATAATTACAAAATGCTAAAATAATTCTCCTTACATGTGCTTTTGGGTCATGCATCTCATTATTTATGTTTTTATTTTACAGAATTAGCATATAAATCACGTTTAATGGGAACGGGAAATATAATCATGTCAAGAGCAATGATGTGGAATGTTCTTCTTATTGTCACAGAGTGCTTGCATGAGAGGCTAATACCAGACATTTGACTGTTGCAGACAGGTAATGGTCCACCTTGGCACATGTGGCCAAATGTAATGTTTATCAATCCAAAAGATGAGAAAAGATTATAAAAATAGAGATAGAAAAACCTAGCTAGGTTAAAATACAGAAAATTGTGTTTGAGTCAGGCAATATTTAATATACCAAATACTGATTTTTAGTAACTATGTATAAAGTAACCTAAACCCAGGACACTAACCAGATCAAAAAGAGCAGGTTTTGTGACTACCCCCCTCCCCAGATTCCTTTGCCTGAGTTAGTGTCCTCCATTTATACACAGGTGCACATTATCATTACAATAGTATTTGTTAATTATTGATATTAGAAAAATAACTGTTTTCTAATGATTACATATAGTAAATAAATTAGGACTGTACATAGTGATTTGATTAGATACAATTTCCTTAAGGGTCACTTGCAACTTCTTTAGTCTGTTTCACAAACCTGTAGAAGAGAAAAGAAATAAAAGAAAATGCACTCAGCAAGGCATCATTAGAGCAGCACATCAAAAGGAGAAATTGAGATTATAATTCTTTCTTCTGGTCTGTGTGAACTTTTGCTACAACAGTAATCTTAGTGTAGTGTCTCTGTTAGCCGTATTTTGCTATATATCAATTTCTGATATTCTTATAAGATCCTGTCAGATTAGATGACAAAGAAAATGCTATTTTATTTTTTCTTCTTTATATCATAATTATATCTAATATTTGCGATACTCCAATTAAACTGTAAACTTTTTGGAAGAAGATTGTTGATCTCTTCACTGTTGGAAAGGCTTCAAAGAATACTTAGAGCAAACTGCCCTGTAAATTTTTGTTTAATAAAAGAGAAGGAGTGAATGAAGGGAGAGAGCAAGCAAAAGAAAATTCTGTTTTTTTTCCTTTTTTTCACACTTTTCCTTTATCTGGGATTGATTAGTTACCCCAACCAATCCCATCTACATCCTTTATTTTACTAATTTCTATCACCCTTGGGCCTTAGCCTTAAGACTCTTTAGTCCCTTGATTACTAATCAAGATAGCATTGTCTGATGCAGGCACATGTTCTAATGACCCTTATGGGCATTAATTTATCTAAATGGTTGTTCACTATATATCCTTTTAATTTTTTAAAAAGTTCATGGTGATAAACCATAGTATTTTCTATGCCACCCATAATAGTGGTGTGCTCTTTTCTGATGTGTTTATAAATCAGTTTCTTAAATATGAATCACTAGAGTGCTGGGGTTACGTAGCACTCTTGGATTGAACAGCAGTATGCCTATGTATCATACAATGAACATTTGAAAGACTAGAGAACCAAATGAAAGTTGTGTCCCTCTAGTGGGAGAGTGATTACATGGAAGACAGATGCAAGTATTGTGCATGACCCAAAAGGACAGAACCACAAAGAATATCACTAAAATGATTTGGAGACTGGAGCAAGAAAACTGTGTGCTCTTTAAACAAAAAGCTTTAAACATTTTTACAACATATATGTTCATTGTACACATATCATAAATGAACAAAGAGTTGTTATCACTCCACACAAAAACAATCATAAGTGCATTTTTGTTTATAACCATCCAGGCAACAGTCTATAGACATGAATTTGTTATTGTGTATGTGTCTATATCTCACATATAATGAAAACTAGTTGCATTAATACTTTTTAGTTGCATTAATACAATTTGGTATACATATATACATACATATGTATACTGCAATTTGGAAGCTTTATTAGTTCATCTATAAATACACATATGAATAGGTTCAATTAATATATTGATGCTTGCTAATAGAATCACAGTTCTCTATTATATAAACTACATGGTTCTAAAATTTTTCTTTTGTTGGGGGCTAGATTGTTTCTACTTCTATATGCTTTCCACATTTTTACTGTAAATCTTTCCCATCTTTCATAGCAAAACATTTTTCATGTTTTACTTAAAACACATGTTAGTGAAGACACTATTCTGATAGCTACATACCAATGTATTGCAGAAATTTTCTTCGGGTGATTTCCTAATGTGGACATCAGATTAATGACTAGCTAGGGCAGAACAAAACCAAATGAGTAGCCAAGGGAGATTCTGAGGGCATGAGACTCTGGACAGCCTCATGGAAGGGGTAGTGAGAGAACAGTCCATGTCTGGACTAAGAGAAGGGTAGAATGTTCCAAAGTTCTTCCTAGTTTTGATGTTTTGTGACTCGGTTGGTTTCAAGGGCAAACTCAATGAATTTGCCCCTCTCTGTGATGTGTGGAAAGATGATAATTCTGAATGGTTTTTTATCTTCTGTGATTTGGTATATAGATAGTTTTCATGGGTATAATATTGTTCTAAGATGCTGTACCTCTGGGAGACAGTTAATGGTTTTATATAGTGGGAGAATATATATTAGGATCCTATCTATATAGAGTTTTTTTGTCCTTCCAGGGATGAGGAAAGAGAAGACAGGGAGATAGAGGGAGGAGAGAGTGGGAGGGAAGGGAAGATTGGAGAAGGGAAGGGAAGGAGAGATAATGCAGGGTACTTTGCACAAATTATCTTCTCCTGAGGTCATGAACAATGTGTATCTCAAGCAATCTACACTTTGAGCAGTTATAGACATTGCCCATAATTACCTGCCATTGACATTAAGTGCCCTGAGCAAACATACCAGAGTAGACCAGGGTAGGACAAGAGGAGCATGGAACACAAAGAAGATCAGTAGAACCTGTACAATTGAAAGAAAAAGAGGTAATACTCCAGGCCTGAACAAAATATACACCAAACATGACTTTCTATTGACTTAACCAATTCTTTGAGCAAACCAATCAAAATTAATATCAAATCTGCACTTAGAGTACATAAGGAATTGCAACTGCATGCAAGTTAATTGTTTAATAATATGTATGTTCTCATTCTGTGATTCAATTATTTTCAATTTTAAAGTTTAGTTGGTTTTTAAATAAAATCTAGGGGAAGAAGCCTTTCTACATACTGTTCTGGAATGAGAAGTGGACAGTGGAAGATCCCCATCTAGACTGCAGTCTAGATGAATTCTGATGTACAATATGAGTTAGGCATAAAGACAACTGAATAGCTATGTATACAAGCTTATGATGCCATAATGTTTGTAAATTTCAATATCACAAAGCTATGAGGTTTACATATGGTAGTGTATATGCATGTATATATGATATTTATAATACTGGATCCATAATATAATGTTAAATGGAATTCCACAAAATGTAGCCATGAGGCAGAAGAAGAGAGTATAAGGTTATCTCTCAAGGAAGAGAAAAGTAGTCCCTAACGGGATGATGCGATATGACTATTTTAGTTGAAAAAAGTGGAAAAATAAGAAAGACGTGGGAAAGCAGTTCATACAAGGAACTCAAAGGAGATGCATTAATCCACATGTCCCCAAGAGAAAAAAAAATAAAGTCCATTTTTTTAAAAAGTAGCCCTAGAAACACTAGTCTTAGACAATCCACAAATAAACAGTTCACTGGTGAAAGAATTTTGGAGAGTGTCACACTACATGAAGACCAAAATAGACAACTGGGTACTAAAAGTCCTTAGAAGTCCCACAGTAAAAGAACTATACCGATATTCACCAAAAATATTCAATAATATATGTTCATGGAACATTCACTTTAAAGAATTCCGTTAGTGATTGTGGAGATGGCTCAGGAACTATGCAAGTGTGAGGATCAGAGTTTGAATCCCTATAACCTATGTAAAAGTCAGATGGGCATAGTGGCACATCTGTAATCATAGCCAATGGAAGACAGAGATGGGATCCATAGTTACACTAGCTGAATCTGTGAACTCTGGGTCTGAGTGAGAGACCCTGATTCAAGATATAAGATGGAAGATGATTGAGGAAAACAACTGACATCACCCTTGGGCGTGGACACTCAGTTGCACACATGTAGGTATGCACCCGTACATGTGTTTTCATCCACACACATACAAACACACACACACACACACACACACATATAGAACACATATACACATGCAAAAATTCTATTAAGTACATGCTGGTAATGCTGCTACAATTAGAGTGTAGAAAATATTGATGGTTCTATTTTTCATATAGTTCATCAGTGAACTAGGGTTGTGTAATTACTAGACTGTGACCACAAGCAAGTTAACATGCCTCAATGTCTTTCAAAGAGGATGGTAGTAAGCAAAACAACTTGGAAGTATCACTAAAGAATGGAAATTTAGTAATTTTATAGTATACAAATTTAAATGACTTGGAGCATTTGGATTAAAGGTGAGAGTTATATAGGAAATGGATGGTGAGCAATGCTAGAAAACCTGAGAGTTTTAGAAGTCTTCCATATTGTAAGGTGTAGATAAAGCAAGGATGTAATCATGTAAAGGGGCCGAGAAGCGAGCAATGGAATGAATCCTCTGCACTGGTGGCTCTCAGATTTTATAGTGTATCAGAACCACTAGGGGCTTCTGAACACACGGTTTCCTGAGCTCTAATACCAGTGTTTTTGACTCAGCACATCTGAAGTGGAGCCCAAGGAAACTGTGATTCTTTCATATTCCAAAGAGATACTGATATTGCTTATTTGAGCATCTCACATTGAGCATTTACTCTTTTAATATAAACCTCAAGATGAAAGATAAGTCCAGCTGTGGTCTGTTGTACTTGGAGAAAAAAATGGTCAATTGTCTAGGTAACAAAGCAAAGTGGGGTTAATAGGAGATAGAGAATTTTAAGGGCAGGAAGTTTGGGACAGAAGGTGTAGTCATCTCAAAATTTTAGTTAGATATTATGTCAATAAAGGAAAAAATAGCCAGAGAGATCACTTGATTTTTGAGAGTCGACGAATCAGAATAGTAAAACATTGGTAAGTTGCATAAGTGGGAACAGAACTTTGCTAACTGACAGAATTTCAGGAGTTAGAAAACGGTGAACTAGGTATAAGAACTTCATGTGAAAGGAGAGAAGTGTAAGATTACAGTGACTGCCAAGAAATAGTATAGCATGACAAGTGCCTTGGGCTTAAAGAGAAGATGAATCCCAGGTAGAATCAGAGCTTCAGAAGAATCTATAGCTTTCACTGGAAGGCAGTCTTCTGAGAACCCACTTTAAATTAGGAGAGGTCTGGGAAGTACTCTTTAAACAGGACTGAGGGACAATGAGCTGGCAAATCAAGTTTCATTCCACAGCCCAGTATGAGGACCTGAGAAATACATTACCGGTGAGAATGATGCAAATACGCAAGATGATCGGGTTAATTAGGGAAAGCCGAGTAGCCAAGGAGAACAGGGATAAAACAGAATCAAATGCTCTCAGTTTCCTTGTTTTGACATTAAGACTCCCTATGCCAGGGAGAGATCATTATTTCCAAACTCAGGTGAGTAGGAGAAACGAAATAGAATGGGAAGAGAGAACACAACAAACAAGAGAGCAGCTACAGCTAGCAAGTCAAGGGTATATATGTATTTAGAATGTTCATTCCCTCTTGGGGAACAAGCTTCGGTAGAAAGCAGCAACACAAATCACTTGAGGTAGTGGATCACCATGGCACATGTAATGGTTGAAGAAAATGCTGTGTTCATGCACTGTGTGAAAGCATCGCTTTCACCATGTGCCATGTCCTGTTCTGTTGTGTCTGAGTAAACTGCTCACTATATGCATTTGTTAAGGTTATGGCCTTCCTAAACTCTCAACTGTCAAAGATACAGACTGGGACTTAAACCTCTTGAATGGCATTTAAAATTCATTAAACCAATTCCAACTAATTTATCCATTCATTCGATTGCTCATAAATTCATTAACTAGACATGTATTAATAGTCAATATATAGGCAGATCTTAAGTGAATATTTAATGAACATATGTAATGTAAAATAGGAACATGAAGCCTAAATTTTTCCTAGTAAGTTAACTTTTTTAATCGATGGAAGCAATACACAAGCAAGAAAGTCCTATATAAATGACAGAAAATTTCAATCATTTTAAATGCTAACAATGGATAATTCTCTGTATCATAGTATAAAAGAGAATGTCACATATAATTTATTTCTTAGAGTACAAAGAAAGCTATGTTTTTGCTCTGAACAATGTTTAATTATACTAAAGATGATATACAGTTCTGAGATATTTAGTCAACATTTCAAAACAAGCCGTTTTGAAGGAATTTGGCAGTACGTTTTGAACAGTTGTTCTACTTTTAATAGCTTGCTGCAGAATTGAAGACATGCCTAATGTAATTACTAAGCGATATTTATTTTAATCTGTCAAAATTTTAATTTTTATGTTTATCATATATGCCTCCCCTAATTTTCAGGATGACTTCGCTTATAGATAATAATTTGGAACATAGTGTAAATATAGCTAAATCAAGTTGAAGTTTCTATTAAAAGCAGATTCCTTGCCCAAATGTATTGCTGTCTCAGTTTCTCTCTATGTTGGTTCTTCTTTTCTTCTTTTAGAGAGTTTATGGTACAAACACAGTGCAGTGAAATAATTTCTCTCTTTTTATGCTGTTTATACATTTATTTCTTTCACCCTATAGTGTTTTTGGTTTGGGGGGAGGCTTGGGCTTTTTTTGTGACTTTTATTACGATTTCAATATGAAATGTCCCTCACAGGCTCATGTACTTGAACACTCTGTCCTCAGTCAGTGACACCCTGAATGGCTGTAGAATCTTTAAGAGGTGGACCACACAGGAGACAGTAGCTCACTGAAGGTGGTACTTCTTTATATTAAACTATGTGACAGTATTCTCAGTGTGTTATTAAATTAGAACTCTATCAGTTTTCATAGCCTAGCTGCACTTCCTGTGTGGTCTGTATGGTAATGTCAGGAGTCCCAGTCCATGTCCCTGCCACCGTGGACTCTATAATGCCTCCCCACCATGATGAACTATGCCCTCTCAAATAGCAAGTCAAAAGAAACCTCTCTTCCTTTAAGTTGTTTTTTGTCAAGTATTTTGTCACAGCAGTGAAAAATAACTAATAAAACTTCTCTAGAGATCAGAAGATTGCAGAAGAGAGCATATGGCCTTCAATTAGATTAGGATGTAAACTGTACTCATTAATCATGTTTTCTTGTGTGAAGAATATTTTTTAAAGTTTTGTGTATAAAATCAGAGTAATAATACCCACACAAAAGTTTTCTTCAGGGTTAAAAGTCATAGTACATGTCATATAGCAACTGAAGTTCATTAAATCTCACTCTTCTTTCATTTTTTCCTATTTAAATGTATATATTTTTCCACAAAAGCCATAATTATCAAAGGCTCATAGTAGGCTTTAATAGGAACTGGAGTGCTGTAAGGCTAAACACATTTTTCAAATACACTTGTGGATCCATTTTATACTAGAGTTTTCCTGATTTATTTTTAAATTAAACCACTAACAGAATGAATGGTAATTCTTTTACCAGTAAAGCTCTATCATGCTACATTTTTGGAGCTGTGTGAGTAAAGCTCTTATTCCACCTTGACACACCCTTCCTATCATGTCTACAGAAGCAGTTTCCTCAGATGCCACGTCCATTTTCAGACTGATTTCTTGCCAGGTCCCAATAACAAATATCGCAATCACTATTTTCTGAGAGAACCCATCAGCTTTTATGCTAGCCAAAAATAAGGGAAAGACAGCATCCACTGGAGGAGATAATATATTCAGTGATAGTTTTTCTTTGGTTTGGGAAAAGTAACATGTTGGAAGTAGGAGAAAGGAATAGAGAAAAGTAGCTTGGGGTGGATGATCAATGGATGTGGGTGTACCAACTGGAGGATGAAAGGACTGAATGAGGAAAGCCTTGAGCTCTTACATCCTGGAGGTGTCTAAGAACATCACTTAAGAGGACTCCAACATTTCTAGCTGAGGAGCTATTGGCATTTGATTGGGGTGGGGGAAGGGTGTGACCACCGGTAGGTCCACCACCCTCCAAGGCAGGCTCCACACCAAAGAGTATTTGGGCAGCACAAATTAGACTCCATACGGGGAAAAAATGAACACAAAATTGGGTGGGTAGGTACGGTTAAGTTTGGGAAATTGGGGGAGGGGTGAACGTAATCAAAATACATTGTATGAAATTCTCAGAGACTGAATAAAAATATTAGTAATGAACAAAGATGACTGCAGCACCCATGTGAAAAGCAAACACAGTGTCCAGAAATTTCAGGAAGAAGTAAAACCAAAAAATGGAACAAATGAATTGGAGGCTTTGATGATTTTATAAGATAACATTTGGATCTTTGACATTAAGTCCATGTGTACAACCATGCCCATTGACCTTTTGACCTATTGCCTGTGACTGATTGACCAAGTAAAATGACAGAAGTAGCTTGGTGAGTTTCCAGAAGAAAGGGCTTCCACCCCTAGTATATGATCCATTCATTCCTACAGTCCGACCGTAACAATGTGAGAAAATCCGAACTATCCACGAGAAAGTATGAGCAGCATTCTATGTGGGAAAAACAACAGCGAAGCAGTCTTTAGCCTTCAGCCAGAGTCAGCTCTCAACCAGTAGCAACTACAAACTTGCCATCCATGTGGCCATGCAGTAACCATCTTGTAAGCACATTTCCAGCCCTAGTTAAACTACTCCAGCTACAAGTCAGTGAAAATATGAGCCTGACTTGGTACATCTTTCCAAATTGAAGCAACATGAGGCAAAGAAGCAATTTTTGTTTCAAGTTCATAAGCTTCTGAGTGACTTGTCCAGCAGTAGCTGAGTGGAAGAGAAGCCCAAAATGGAGAGAGAGAGAGAGAGAGAGAGAGAGAGAGAGAGAGAGAGAGAATTGGAATTAACCTAAAGCTACCAAAATGTTAAGTATGGATTCAGAAACATTCTGATCTGAGTTTTACACAAGAACAGAAACAAATTTTTTTAAAGAAGATTTTTATACTCAGTGAAAATACCTTTTAAGACTAAAGGATAAATAATAAAAATTCAGACAAAGATAATTCACTACTTGAAAACAAATATTAATTTCTATTCTTGAAGCAGAAGATGATCCAAAGATTATCAAACACATAGGGGTACTATTTTTCTTGCTGTTCTAATGATTTCTTTCTACCTTCCTGGCCTCTGCAGGCACTTCAAGTTAAACATACTAACCCAAGAATTCAGAGCTGAAATCTGAAATTGAGAGAGCAATCAGGCTACTTCACTCAGTACAATATTTTCCAGTTCTATCTGTCTTGCAAATTTTATAATTTCATCTTTGTTATTGCTGAATAAAATTGCATTGTGTATATGTAGCACATTTTCATTATCCATTCATCGGTTGATGGACATCTAGGCCGTTTCCATTTCCTGGCTTTTGTGAATAGATCAGCCATGAGCATGGATGAAAGGATATCTCTGAAGTAGGATTTAGATTCCTTTCAAATGTGCCCAGGCGTGGTATAACTTGATCGTATGATATACCTGTTTCTAGTTTTGTTTTGTTTCTGTTTTTAATTTTTGAGACAGTCTAGCCCATGCTGGCCTGGAACTCACTATGTAGACCAGGCTAGCTTTAAAGTCACAGAGATCTGCCTGCCTCTGCCACCAGAATGCTGAGATTAAAGGCCTATGATGCCAGCTATACCTGGCTATTTCTAGTTTTATGAGAAACCTCCACACTGATTTCCATGGTGTTATTTTGAAAAGACTTATTTTTGTATGTGAATATGAAAATGTTTTAAAGTTAGAGAATGAGAAAGTATATCATACAAATACTAATGAAAATAAAAATGCTATATGATTTATAAATTAATGCAGATTTATTGCTAGCTAAGTAGGTGTATTTTCTAACCAAAAAAATTCTAATTCATCTGGAACATATACTTCTAAATTTATATAAAATGAATACCACTGAAAATTTTAAGAGAATTAATGTGTAAGTAAAAAGAGAACACACCTATCCATAGTCACATTGAAAGGTTT
>NW_008357953.1:170427-235040 GCF_000622305.1 Nannospalax galili | reverse complement strand
TTCTAACCAAAAAAATTCTAATTCATCTGGAACATATACTTCTAAATTTATATAAAATGAATACCACTGAAAATTTTAAGCAAGAATTAATGTAAGTAAAAAGAGAACACACCTATCCATAGTCACATTGAAAGGTTTTAACATGTATCTCATGGTAATTAGTGCAACACCATATGCTCCAAAATATTTAGCAATGACATGGAATATTTGATCAGCAGAAGCAGCCAATTCTACACAATGGACACAAACAGAAAACTGTACAAAACACCAGAATTGATTTCCTCACTTTTACTTCTAAACGATTCTCCCAGACTAATCACATATTTGATCATCCAGGCTCTACTACACATTTTAAATCATTTAAGGCAACCAAATAGAGCTTAGTATCCAAAAAGAACGAATGCAGGTTGTGAACAGAGCGGACGTAGAGGAAACATTTTAACTTCAGGTCTGAAATGAAGAAGGACTGAAAATCAGTGAGGCCAGCCTCTGTCTGGTGCCAGATGTCATCCGTTTTCCTACCATATACTTTTTGTCATTGATCCCAGCTTCTGCTATAGAAGGTTGAGGTTCAGGGCCTATGTATCAACAGAGCTGTCAGCCTTCTACTGACATGTACATTTTGTTGATAACTAGGCTCTGTCAAGAATGAAGAAAAGCAAGGGGGTAAATTGGGGGCATTCATTCTGCTGGCTCTTTCTCTCATTTTAATTCATTTTTGTCTCTCAGTGGAAGAATATTGTAAGAGTCTGTTAAACTATTTGCCTCAGTTCAATCTCATTGCTTTTCTTGAATCTATGTGCAAATAATGAAAGGGTAATTTGATATATTAACTGATGAAAATATTATTAGACTTCAAAATGATTTCTGAAAGCCTTCTATCTGATTTGATTCATAAAACTATAGCATTTTACTTAGGTATTTAATTTCTGGCCAAAATGCTAGGAAGAGTTGAAAATAAGTATTATCTGGTATCTCAGACCTCAAGGATATTTTAGTTGGTGGGAAAAGGAACATATCTGAAACAATTGCAAATGTTGGAAAGGGAAGAATTTGAGTCTTGTGAAATCTCAACAGACATGATTCTAAGTGACAATAAAGCTGAGGAAAATTGATGTACAGTGCAGAACATCTCTGTTAGACTGAAGTTGCACTGGAAACTAGATTCAGTGCCACTGACTTGTTCATGCTCAAGAGATTTTAGCATTGGTTTTTAATCTACTTAATGCTATAGGATGTGCTTATAAAAGAGAATGCTAGTTAGCAGAAAGGATTCAGCAACTAGGTATTTTCTCAGGGAGTAAGATGTGAATTGTAACCCTTGATCAGCTACAATGAGGTAATTTTGTCTAGCATGGAAGACCAATGACTTAACCCAGAGGAAGACAGACAGGAACCTCACCCCCATGAGAACAGAAGTAGAATGCAGGTGAGTGAGTGGAAGCAGGCGAACTGTGCAAGGACATTAAGAAGTGGTGGGAGCTAAGGGAAGCTGGACAGCACGGTCATCATCTGATGCTGCTCAGCTCACATTGCATGCTGCTATGAAGGTGTACAAGCCCAGACTTACCATATTTCTGTTTCTCACAGGAAAGAATACCTAGGCTTTTAACGCAGGATCTCCAAATTTTCATGTTAAATCGATGTTCACATTCAAGTATTGATCTGACCAAACAAAGCATGGCTGCAGATATATCCAGCCCATAGGCTGCTAGTTCATAGCATCTTGCTTTAAATATTGCTACACAGAGGTACAAGTCCCTTTGAAATTGAAACCTTGTTTGAAAATGTGTATCTAGACACAGACTTTTAACAATAGCAGGAACCCATTTTAAAAGATGAGAGTATCTTTTTCCAAGAATTATATCTAAATGAAGGAACTATAAAGTAGGCATGAAAATGTAGATGTATTGCTTCCGTGTTAAAAAAAAAACTTATTGAATATTCCTCCTCTGAAAAAATATCTATTTTTCAGCTAAGAAGGCTTCATTTAATTTCTTTAGTTTGAATGTAGAATATGAACCCTGAGCTCAAAGAAAAGTCAATCAGAGCAAAAAGAGGAATGTGCCAACACTGTAACATTTTCTTTGTTTTGACCTCTGATCAACCAACTAGCTAAAACTTTGGACAAGACCAGCATTGTTGCTTCTGTTCTCTTTCTATTCACTTATGAATAAAAAAGTAAAAAAACACTTATATAACATTTTCAATCTTTTCATAAGAAATAATTACTCATGATTGGGAACTTCAGGTAAGGTCAGTGTGGTGGTTTGAATGAGATGCCCCCAAGTATAAGCTCAAAGTATTTCAACACTTGGTCAGTTGGTGGTACTGTTGAGAGAAGGTCATGGAACCCTTAGGAGGTAAGGTCTTGAAGGAAGCACCTCACTTGGGGTGGGCTTTGAGGGTTCACAGCCCTGTTCCATTTTCAATTTGTCTCTCTCTACTTCCTGTGCCTTCTTGAAGACACGAGTAGTGCTCTCTGCTTTAGCCACCTCCTACCATTCCTCCCCTGCCATGATGGGCTCATCCCTGTGAAAACGTCACCCAAATGAACTCTTCCTTTTATGTTACCTTGGTGATGGTGTTTTATTGTAGCAGCAGAAAAGTACATAATATTAGCATCTTACTCTGCTATTGATTGTTTCATAGAAGAAAACAAAAGTTGGGGATTCCTATTCTTACTCATATTTGATTAATAGAACACAATAACAGCAACAGTTTTTAAAGAACTTTCATAATCATTTGCTTCATCCTTTGAGCTAGGCTATACTCTTCAGTCTGGATCATAAAGAAGATAACATTATGTTTTTTCTTGTACAGTCATTTGTATAATCAGCAGGTCTTAAAAAGATGACCTCTTTTTGACATGGCACTGGTAATAAAGTTTAGATGTTCCCTCTACAATCCATGTTGAAATTTAATTGTCACCATGATGATGCTGAGAGTTGAGACTTTTAAGAGGTGGCTCGGTCATGGGAGCTCTAGCCATCATGAATTAATGTTACTTTTGCAGAGATCTGTCAGTTATGGTGGAGTGATTTTATTATGAAAGGGAGCCCTGTGTCATATACATGGTCACTTTCTTTCTGCCATGTTGAGGTGCACTATGAAGCCTTTACCAGAGGCCAGCACCATGGCTCTTAGATGACCTAGCTTCCAACTGTTAGAAATAAATTTATTTTTAATAATTTACAAAGTCTGTGATATTCTATGCTATCAGCAGAAAATGTACACAAAACCCAGTAGAAATAGAAGTAAATAGCTTGTTTTCTTATAGAGATACATAAAGGGCCAGACATAGCTCATTATCTGAATCTGTCATTTAAATCCATAGCTACAGATAAGAACACACTCATCAGAATTACTTCCTTTGCAAATACTTCCTCATGATCTATTTTGTTGATTCACACCCTTACAGTCTAGACATTTTCTGCTTTTCTCATGAGTTACCCTTTCAGAATTTATTCCTCCCTAACGCTTTGTGTCTGATGTTTTCCCCCAATATTAGTTGCTGTATTCCCAGGGCATGAAGCCTAGCCTGCTCTTTCTGTCTCTGCAGCCTGGTCCATGTTGTTATTCTTGATTCTGTGAACTTCTTGCCTATATCTTCCTTTCAAAATCCTACCCATCCTTAGATTTAAACACATAAGCCACAAAAGTCCTTTCCAACCCAGTGTTCCTGCTTCCCACTCTTGGTGATATTTCCCTCCTTTGAGTACCTTAACATTTTGTTTATCTTGTAAGCATAAATAGTATAACATGCTAAAGATATGTATATGTGTCCACTTCATTGTCATGTAGAAAAGAAAAGACGGTAAATATTTGACTTATCTGCATCTTCCATGCCATAGAACCCAACACTCTTCATTTACCTATGCTGACTTTTAAGGTGCAAGGTCCAAGGTGATAATCTGGTCTATAGAACTCAAGGGATTTAGGTTAGGGGATGTCAAATAAGTTTCTAATTTGAGACAATCATGTCAAAATCTTTATAATTTGTGTAAGTGAAGCAGGTTAGTGATGCCAAAAGTGCCAAAGAAAATTATGAAACAGTTCAGCTGCTGTGAAGATTCTCAAATTTTTTCAATAACTGGAAATACACAGAATAAAACCAATAGAGACATAGCACTTCCAGCCAGCCAATACATTATTTACATTTGTGAAAGTTATACTCCATCTGACACATGAGTCTGTCCCAAAACTGTGCTCATCAATTAAAGAATGAACAAGATTTTCTTTCATTTTTTTGTCATTATTTTGTACTAAGCCACACTTAGCACAAACATATGAATATTCCAAGACAGACAGAAAGTGTTTAGTAAAAGGATCAAAAACATGTGCTACTCATTTATAACTTTAATTTCTTATATATACAAAAAAACAAAATCAAAACATTGGCATATGTATCTTCTATTTTTTAGTTTTTTAGTTTTTAGTTTTTCAACTCCATATAGTACTCCAGCCCAAAGAATTTTGCATGGCAAAATAATATTTCAGCTGTTTATTTTATATTATTTATTATTTTATTTATTTTTCATGTATGAGTGTACTGCCTGCATGGATAAGTGCACCTGTGTCATGCAATGTCCTTGGAGGTCAGAAAAGGGCATCGAATCTCCTGAAACTGGAGTTAAGGACACCTGTTAGTTGCCATGTGGGTGCTGGAAATTAAACCCACGTCCTCTACAAGAACAGCCAGTGCTCTTAACCGCCAAGCCAACTCTCTAGCCCCTCGGCTGTCTTGCTTAAATGTGTCCTTTTTGATGCTTGTTGTGAAATTTTCTGACAACCTTTGCACATGACCTAGAAGTTTGAATAAACAAAGCATGCAGTCCATGTAACCGTATACATTGCTGAGTAACTTAACACATTTTCCATTACACTTAATAATTTATTTGGTGAGATTAAGTTTTATATGTTATGAAAAGCTACCTTAATTTTTTCCTAGGGCCTTAGGAATTAACTAACTTCTCATAGGATCAAGAGTTTCCCCCTAGACCTGGGAAGGATCTCCATAAAGAATAACACATGAGTGTTTCATTGACATTTGTCCTCTAGAAATTGCAAAACCTTTTCCATAACCAAAATAATTCTCAACAGTAAGTATTATAGTAGAAGATTGCAGTTTGGCAGTGAAATATCTTACTTTAAGCAGAAAATTGGCAGCAATTGCTTTCGTTTACATTTCTATTTGCTGATTAAAAATCAATCTTCTCATCTTTTTTCTGCTCATAATGGGGGACATAAACTACCCAACAATATTTTGGTGCCTCAATTTTCCCATAATTCAATTGAGAGAGTTAAGATTGAGAGGATTAGGTTAGATAGACATTTCTTAAAAGCCAGAACACTTGGTTTTACAGAAGTTAAGAGGTAGCTTGAAATTTATAGACCTTCTGAAATAGAAGTTAGCAGACGTTCTCCAGAAAGAACTCAAATACCTTAAAATGTGTATTCAATGCCTTCAAGCAGACCATTTTTCTATAGAACTACTCAGTGACTTCATTATGTAAATATTTTAGAAGAACCCTAGCTGTATTTCAAGTCCAATAATGGAAAACATTTCCTGCATTTAAGCCAGAGTGTTTATGACATTTGATCTGTTCATTTAAAAGTACAGATTGTTTTGTCTTTCTTGAAAACATTGCTATATTAATGTCAATAACTAACTAAAAGTTTCAAATGTGGTAATAAGCAGTATTTCCCCAACTTCCTTTACTATAGCTTATTAAAAGTGTATTTTGATTTTAATAGTCTCTTGTGAAACTAGGACTCGAATAGATAGGAGCTAATTCTCTACTGCATGGTGAATGTCATATTCTTACTTCTCTAAGTGAAAATTGGGCTGAGGAAAATGGGAAAATGAAACAGGAGGAACATTTGGGAAGACAGAGCATGGACCGCCAAAGATCCACTCCTGAATAAAATCAGTTAGAATATTAGCAAAATCATTAAAATTGATGTTTTTTCACAATCTTGAAATTTAATCAAAGACTTTTAATAACCTATATAACATGAGGTTAAAAAAAAACAGATAATTTGGTAAGAACATTGAGTTATGTGATGTTTTCACTGCCCGATATCAATGCACTGCTCTCCGGCTCAGCAGCATCCCTGAAAAAAGTGTCTCTTCAGTGGAAGAACTGTGACCAGAACATGTAGGAAGCACAGAGGTTTTGAATCTCCAAATGTCCATCTTCAGAGAACTAACACTATTTGAGTTCTATGAAAGACACGTGCCAAACGCCTACTATAAAGATGTTTCTTTATTTCACCTAAATTAAGTCCCTTCTGTGAGAAAATGCCTCTGGGACATCTAATAAAAACAATTAGGGGTAGAAGTTTTGATTACCAGCTCCCTTGAGACAGTTACACTAGCTGGAGCAAACAAGGGCTTTAAAAAAAGGAAGAGGAGGAAGAGAGGATGGAGAGGGACAGTGGGGGAAGGAGAAGAAAGAGAGAAAGAAAAAAGGAAGGAAGGAAGGGACAGAAAGAAGGAAAAAAAGAAAGGTCATTTTAGTGAATATGATTTCCGATTTCCACAGGAAGTTCACAGACACGCAGTGCTGTGCATCTTCCAAGAAAAACCTGCTAAATCGACCTCTCACCTCTGCTTGGCCTAGAGGCTCTGTATAAGCATAGCTGAAAAGGGCTGAGGAGTTCATGGCACGTGCTGTGTTGCATTCATGTTTTGAATGCTTGTCCTCCAGCTGGGGCCACCACTTTGGGAAGAACTAGAACCTTTGGGAGGTCAGGCCTAGCTGGCAGAAGTGAGTTGTGGAGGTTGGGCCACTGAAGGTCAACCTTCCTCTGGTTCCCACCATGCTCTCTACTTCCTGCCTGCAATGATGTTAGCAGCCGTCATCTTCCACACATGCTAGGAGCTTAAGTTGTCAGTTGTGTTCCAGCAGTTATTATAGTATGTCATATCTTGGTACCGTTTCCTCTATATATGTCTCACCAGAGAGACCAAGCAGTTTTGTACTGAAAGCCTTTGAAACTATAAGCAAAAATAAACCTTTTATGTCTTAAGACATTTCTCTAAGGTGTTTTGGTCACAGTGATGTGAAATCAGTGCTAATACATATGTTCAGACCTGCATAATGATGAGCTGATTGTTAAGCCACTGAACAGAGCTTCAATAATAAAATTAGTAATAAACAAGCCAAGAAACCAGAAGTTTGGGTCTGCAAACTACAATAAAGCAGTCAATAGAAACTTTCCCTAAGAAAATTTAGATGACAAAGATCTGTATTAATAATAATTTTTTTAGGGCAGAAGATATGGCTCAGCAGTTAAAGCACTGGCTGCTCTTGCAGAGGACCTAGGTTCGGTTTTCAGCACCCATATGGCAGCTAACAACCATCCTTAACTCCAGTTCCAGGGGATCCAAAGGCCTCTTCTGGCCTTCACAGGCATTGCACTACATAGGTGAAAGCAAAATACTCATACATATAGAATAAAAATAAATAAATAAATAAATTATAAATAATAAACTGTTAGAAACATACTCAGATTATTTAGACAATGGTGTGTAACTTGATGGGAAATATGAGAATGATGTCTCACCAAATGGAAATTTTCATTCAATACACACAAATTATAAAGGCAAAAGAAGTGAAAATTCTAAAATTGAAATTTATAAATTCACAGTAGTGGAGTTCAACAGCAGATGTGAGTTGACATGAGAAAGAATCAAAGATCTTGAAGACAGATTCAATTGTGAATATCCACTGTAAGGAACAGAAAGAAAGAAAAGGTAACTTGCAGTAAGTGAAAATATCCATTCTGAGGAACAGAATTTTTTTTAAATTTTATTATTGTGTTATTATTTTATGTATATGCATATATTTCCTGCATGTAGGAGGCACCCATGTTGTGCAATGCCTGTGGAGGTCAGAAGAGGTTGTCAGATTCCCTGGAACTGGAGTTACGGAAAGTTGTTAGCTACCATGTGGGTGCTGGGATTTGAACCCAGGTCTTCTGCAAGAACAACCAGTGTTCTTAACCACTGAGCCATCTCTCCATCCCCTGAGGGACAGAAATTTAAAAGAAAAAGAAAACTTAAGACTGGCTTAGAGAGCCTCTGGGCACAGCATCAGATAAACCTGTTGCAAAAGGATACATGAGAAAAGAGAAGTGACAAAAGAGCATTTTAGGAAGACATGGCTAAAACCACAATTAGATTAAGGAATCAGTGATCTACATATCCAATAAACTCAGAAAACTCCAAGTAGCTATCTATACCTACATAGCACTTTGTTTAAAAAGTCCAAGAAAGAACATTGAAAGCAGCAAAAGCAAAACAATTCCCCACACACAAAACAGCTCAGAAAGACTAGCACCTGGCTTCATATCAGAAAGCACGAGAACCAGAAGGCAGTGGGCGGCAGAGTCCTCCCACAAAGGATAGAACTGGTGGCTTGTTTACAGAAGACAGAGGCTAAAACATCAAGCACTAGGTTAAAAGTAACTCCATAGTGAAGGAATTAGCGAACATTGCCCCACTTCTATAACTCAGGTTGAGAGAATTTATCCTTCTTCTCTAAATGGGGATCTTCAAGTCCCTGGCCTTACTTCCTCAAACCCAAAGAAGAATCGAGCAATGAGAAAGGCTTATCACATAAATTCTAATTGAGAAATAGATCACAAAATTCCCAAACTATACGCCTCAAAACTATCAAAGTAAAAATAAATACTGAGAAAGTCACAGACCAATCAAGACTAAGGGGACACAATAAGTAAGTAAAGTCTGATGGCTAATGGATTGTGCTGCTGGTTTTTTTAGTTTCCTTAATGTATTTTGGTAGTAGGGGTGTTAACAATAGGAAGATTGTGTGAGGAACCCATGGAAACTTCCAGTATTGCCTGTGCAACTTTCTATTCTGTATACTATTCCAAATTTAAAAAGATAGTTTTGACAAAAGTCCTGCTAGGTCTGAAGTCTTATGTCATGATGTAAGCCTTATGTCATGATTTTGAACATTAACAAAATATGTAGATAAAAGAATACTGAAATGTAACATGCTATCATCACTGTTGGAGCGAAGATGAAAATGCTACTTTTAACATTAACGTCTGGCTCTCTCACCTCCACACACACACACACACACACACACACACACACATATACACACACACACACACGAATCCAGTCTTCCATTTCCTTAGGTTCCAAGAATGTTCATGGTAATTCAAATTTAGTCATTAACTTTATAGACTCTATTTTTTTCTATCTATCTATCTATCTATCTATCTATCTATCTATCTATCTATCTATCTATCTATCATCATCATCTATCTATCTATAAATATATATATCTTTTTTTTGAGACAGGGTCTCTCAGTAGCCCCAGCTAACCTGGAACTCACTATGTAGACCAGGCTGGCCTTGAACTCACAGAGCTCAGCCTGCCTCTGCCTCCCAAGTGCTGGGATTAAAGGCGGGTGCCACCACGCCAGACTAAAATCTGTATATTTTTATTTTCTCAAATGAAGAGATTCTATTGTAAGCCTAACTTATTTTTTTTAATTTTTATGTATTATTTTTATTTTATGTGTATGCATGTATTTCCTGTAGGTAGGTAAGTGCACCCATGTCGATCTCCTGGGACTGGAGTTACAGACAGTTGTTAGCTGCTATGTGGGCGCTGGGATTCGAACCTGGGTCTTCTGCAAGAACAATCAGTGTTCTTAACTGCTGAGCCATCTCTCCAGCCCCAAGTCTAACTTATTTTTATACACGTCCTATGCTCTTGATTTTCAAATAATTATATGATGGTATATGTTTATCATTTAAATATTAAAACAATGTTCATTTTGCTTCCTACTTTGAGAATTTAAACTTTTTATTAATTCCAGAAACATTGTAGTCACCATATCTTTCATTACTCCCTACCTGTCTGTCTACGTTTTTCTTCTTCTGGAACTTTTCTTCCTTTAGAACTGGAATGTATCTTCCTAAGGATACAGGAAGTTTACCTTTAAACCTAACAATAAAAGCTGAGATTTAAGCATTTGTTTTCACATGGGTAGGTACTTATTTTTTATCTAAAGCCCAGTTCAAAGAGCAAAGTTCCTGGCTTTTTCACAGGTAGAAAGTATAAGTCTTTGTTTGCTTTTTATATTTGAGGCAATCCCTCAGGTATGAGGCTTTGTACAGTAGATCTAGATAAGGAGACCCAGGGCCAAAGCTCCTATGATTTTTAGACTAAAGGGCTTAAAGCTGAGGTTCTGGGGTCTAAAGCCATGTCTGGTGTCTCAATTTATGGAGCTGTGATCAGATTCTATGAACCATTCTGACTCTTTTTTGTTTTTGAGATGGTGTATGGTTAGTTAGCCCAGGCTAGCTACAAGCACATGATCCTCCTCTGACAGCCTCCTAGTGCTGGATTTATAGTTGTGTGCCACATGCCTGGATGAATTTTGTTTATTTTTGAACATCTATGTTGTTTTGTTTGATGGGACATTCTGTTTGCTTCTTTATGTGGTTTTCGTTTTCAGTTAGTTAGTTTGTGGTGCTGAAGATGGATGTTAGGGCATTGTGCATTCTAAGCCAACACTCCTCACAGAACTGCACTCCATCTAGACCACTTAGCCACCCCCCCATCGCTTTTGAGGTGCAAACTGTAGTTAGAGGATGCTCACTGACAATTTGAATCTGATGCTGTAAGCATTAAACCTTCAGTCTTGAGGATCTGCTCCTCATTTTCCTCTGCCCTTCTCCCACAAATTTTGGTCTTTTTCTTCTACCTCATATTTTATAATTCTACCTTGATTTATAGGTAAGAGAAACAAGGTCCAATATGATGTCAATTCTGAAAATAAATGCAATCTTTTGATTCATTAAGCTTTTCTTTCTAATTGTTCCCAATCTTTAGAATAAGCAAAAATTAGCCGAGGATTTATTTAAAATGCAGAAATCAGAGTCCTATACAATGAGATTCTGACTCTGGAGGCTGAAGAAGCACAGTTGACCCAGACATCTATAATTTTGTAAAAACTTTGCATTATAATCTGAGAGATTAGAACAGACACATATACTCTAGACATGAGTTTGTTTGCACTAGGGCTTAAAATTTGCTAGGAAAAGAGAGCAAAGAGGAAATCTACTTAACCAAGTATTCTATGTGTTTATAACAAAAATTAGCAAGCTTTCCATTTAATAGTTTGAAGGTATCTTTTCTTAAAAGGTACTCACCTAGAAAAAAATTTTCTTGAACTACACCTTTTTTTTTCCTTATTTTAATCATTTAATCATTTTTTTCTTTTTTTTTAACTTTTACAAAAACTTTATTGAGAATTTCATACATGCATATAAAGTGTTTTGGTCAAATCCATGCCCACTCTCTCCCTTCCAACACCTCCCATATCTCCCCATCAATTTTTTCTTTTATTTTTCTTCTTTCATTTTTTTTATTTTTATGGGGCTTAAATCTTGCTTTAAAACAATGCAATAAGAAATATGCACCACTGCAAAGATCCTGATAGTATTAGGAAACTTTCTTCTCTGATGATTTTCTCTCAAGAGAAATTTTTTAAAATTGCAACATTTATCTATGTATTATTTACAGAAAGCTTAGTCAAGAAACAGGTGTTACTGTTGGAAAAATGAACTTGTCCTCTTCCTCATGCCTATATGTCCATCTATGAAGCACACGAATCTGCAAAGTCTAAATCAGATGCTGAGATCACATAGGTTTCTTCCACCTATTTTCTTTCTCTGAGAAAACAGACATTGATGAACTCGCTGTGTTGCCAGCTTTCTCACAAACCACGGGCACTGAGAGCAAGAATAAGATATGCCAGCACTTTGGTGACTCCAACCTGCACATGTCCCAGCACCTGGACCTGGAAGCCACTCTTGACAAATATTTGCATGTCTAAGCTGTGAGCTACAGTCCATGCTAGCATTCCATTTCCAGATGGCTCTTATTACTGCCTAATTATTTTAAACCCTGATTATATTTCAAACAATTTACCATTGTCAAGGGTCACCTCCCAGTGCAGCATTATGGAGACCAACTATTTTTGGTCCTAGATCTATGGTTACAAGAGTTCAGGAATGACTTTCTTTAGAGTGATTGATAGCTTATTCATCAAAACCTATGCATAAAGCTATGTATCCAATATTAAAATTGTAATATAACCATAAATAATATTTGTAACAATATTATAGTACCTTTTTTTAAAAAAATATGATTTTCTGATTAAAGAAGCTGGAAAGCACTAAAGACATCTACCATTCATTCACTCATTCATTGATTCATATCATCTACTCTCCTGATAGTCACTGGGGGGCTCTTGGGCACCTCAGTAAGATGAGGAAAACAATAATAAGCATTTATTAGAAAAGGGAAATGTCCCAATTTTTTGTCAAAGTTTTCTGAAGATTATATGTAAAAATAAAATATTTATTAAATGTCAAAGGTTAAAGAAAGTCCTGGGGATTTTTATCTACTTTATTTGGGGGCTGTGTAGTCTAGTCTTAACAGTGCCTGGAAACATGGATTGGAGCAAAAAGAAGCAAGTCAGAACTTGGAATTGGATGCAATACACTGTTCTGATCAATTCTTTCCCTGCATTTAGGTTTTAGTTTATCAGATACAGCACAAGCACAGTTAACAGACTGCATTCTATGATGATGCTCGTTTTGCCAATTTCAGGCCCTTCTGTGTTGGATCTGTAGAGTTAACCTAGCACAAATTGTATACCTAGTGTGTTTATGCAATATATGCATACAGTTGCTTAGGTTTAATTAATTCAAAATTTATGAAAGCTTCAAAAGAATTAGGAAAAAATAACTGAGCACAACAATAGAACATGAGCTTATATATTAAGTTATATTATATTAAATATATTTATATATTTTATGAAAAGGATATAAATGGAAAGATCAAGGAGAGGGAAGAGTTTACATGTGTGTTCATTTTTCTACAGACATTCTGGAGTGCTATTAATCATGTGAGATTTGGGAATTTTCTTTTTTGTATTCCATGCTGCTTGTCCCTGGAAGATTTTACTTACAACATAACCCATAAAGATATATTCTCATAATCACCTGACCCTAATATACTTTGCAATTTTCAAGTACTCCCAAGTTGGTACCAACATTATCGTAGAGTATTTATGGGAGATTTTGGCTGGACCATTCTCTGTTGGTGCCAAGAAAAACAATTACTTTTTTAAAGTTAGTTTATGGATGACTCTACCACAATGAGGGGATCACTGAATCAATGATATTGTGGGCTTCCTTTGGGTAAGCGTAAACTGCCACTGAACGCAGTGTCTACTCACGTCTGTCCTGCTCTGCTTCTACTCCTTCACTTTCTGTGTCACTGGGCAAGAGCCATGGTTGATGCACAACTTGTAGTTGCTTTAAGGATTCATCCTGCCAAAGAACAGATTATGTTGAAGTTTAGGCAGATGTCACAGACAGCAAGATGGTTGAACACTTCATTTTACACAAGTTGCAAGTTAAAAAACTATAAAACTTTCTCCATGACAGAGAAGTGCTTGCTCTAAGTTTAAATTCATTTTTATTTAATAAACATGAACCATGTGACTCCAAATTCATTTTTATATTCTTTCATGGTGAGATTTAGACTATTAATAAGGATTAAATCTAGACTGTGTGCCTTCTGAATTCACATTTTATGTAAACGTTGATACTCATTTGTGGAAATATAATCATGAAATGTGCAAAATAAAATTGAGTAAAGTGGGCCCCTTTCCCTTCAAGGTTTTAAGTTCATTAATGAAAATAGAAGATAGGATGATTGACATGAGAGTCTCTCCATTATACCCCGAGTTGACATTGTCTTCTCTCTCTTCCCTCTTCCTTATTAATTTTTTTGGTCTCAAATGCCTGGACTCATGGGATCCCCTGCATCATTTTCTTAAGTAACCAAGACTACCAGTACACACCACCATACTCAGCTTCGATTCTGTGTTTGGTTAAAATATTTCTCATGTGCTTCTTTGTTGCTATTTCCCTACTGTCACTGAGCAGAAATCACCATCTCTTATTTTGATTGCAGTGAGAAGCATCTATGAAGATTTAAGGACCAGGTTTTATACCCTCTGTTTATCCTCATCTGTACTTCTGAATGAGTTTTGAAAGAAGTTGTGTGATGGTATCTTTCTCTTGTTCATAAACTTTCTAGTGGCTCTTTCATTTTTCCAAGGATAAAATCTAGCTCAAGGCCATTTCTGATTCCCTACTGACTTCTAACCTCCACCTTCCCCACTATAATCAACTGGTGGCTCCTCTGTCTCATCATACTCTGTAGTCAAAAGGGATGCTTTGCACTGTACTTTCTGGTCTCTCTCTCCTACATAACCCTCCTTCAGGGTTCCAGTGTCACCTGTACTAAGACAAGTTACTCCTTTATTTTTTCATTTGCTTAATGGAGCTATGTAACGATTAATGTATAGTAATTGTCTGTTCATGTTTTCCTGCCTCAGTGATAACATGAACTGCCACAACATAGAGACTTACCAAGTAAGCATTTACATAGGAGACAATAAGAAAAGAGGAGAGGAAAATTAGAACACAGCTAGGGAGGGTAAATTCCTCCTTCGAATAGAGTGAGCAAAAGTTTTAAATTTGAAAGTTGTTCTAAAAGTATTTTGAAAACTAAAAATATAAAAGTCAGTAAGAACTGTCAGTACACCCATTTTACCTCAAGGTTTTTTCCTTGCTTTCTCTTCCAACTTAGTGTATTTTACTTTATTTTGTTTAGACAAATATTAACAGAATAAAACATAAAGCCCATAATTCTGACTTCTAAGAAACACAAAACCACATCTGCTTTGCCTAAAACAGCTGACACATGAGAGAGATATACTGTATGTGGACCCCAAGGGTTTTGATGGTAAATTCTGGGGGTGTTCAGTCCAGTGTAGACTTAGCTTTTATTCTGACTAGTCAAGAGCCAGTAACTTCCCCTTTATATTAGTTACTTTTCCTGTTGCTACAGAAAAAAAAATACCTGATGGAAGAACCTCAAGGGAATAAAGAGTTACTTTGGTGTATGGATTTAGTCTATCATAGTTGCTAAGGTATAGCAGAGTGGGTTGGCCTGTGGTGGCAGTACCCTGTGGCAGTGGCTGTTCACATGATGGTAGATCAGAGAGCAGGCTGGAACCAGGAATGGATATAGCCTTCAAAGGTGTGCCCCTGGTGACTTACTTCTACCAGCCAACCCTACATTCTAAATGACTCCACAGCTTTTAAAATAACCACAAGCTCTGCAGTAAGCATTCAAAATATGAGCCTGTGGGAGGTATTTCAGATTCAATCCATATCATATTATAGAATGGGAAGAGGAGGATGAAGGGAATGGATACCGTCTGGTACATCACAAGCAGTTCATGTCCAGGTCCCAGTTGTGTTATTATAGGGAAATTTAGTCATAAAAAAAGTTATTTGCTCTTGAAATATGCAACTTACATGTAAATTCCAGTTCACTTGGGGGATTTAATTTAATTTTAGAATTCTTGTCGATTATGAGATTTGGCCTTGCATGGCTATCCAAAGAGGCAACATAACTCTGGAAAACACTGGATTTAAAATTCCATAACTATATAAATGATGATAGAAATACAGTTTCAAATTTTTTCATGTTAATAAAGACAGAAAGTCACATTCCTGAAAATTCCAAAAATAGATTATGCAGTCTCTGATGTTTAAAGAAAAAATATAGAAAGTGGTGGCTTTGGTTTACTAAGGTGTAATCAAATAGCTGAAGCTTCTTGTTTAAAATAAATCATCTAAAGTAAACAAACAAAACAATGCTTTTCAGCTTAAAAATATTTTTTTGTTCAGATTTTTCCCCAAATATTATAATCCATTCTCATAAGAAAGGATATGACTAATGAGTCAGTTTTGTTATTTTTCCCACAATGGTTCAAAACATTAAGCAATACCACCAATTGGCTTCCTGTCTAATGGCTTTGCTCCTGAATAGATAAAGAGCATTCAACTAGTCTTGGTTTTGGGGGCAAATTACATGAAGTAGAGATGGAACATGAGATCACTATAGTTTGGAAGAAATTTTTAAATATTGGCATTTCAGGATCATAAGGATTGAGTGAATATTACTATTATTAAATGATTTAAGTGTTTTACTTTTGTTTACTAATGGAATAGAGCTAGCAATAGAATTGACCTGTTTTTGTGTTTGCATATCAACAGGTATCATGTGCCCAAAACCCAGCCCTCATACAATTCTTTGTGATGGGGTCAAGAAGTTAAAATTTTGAACATTTTTTAAAAACAAGAGCTGACATGTTCTTCTTTGTTAAGCTTATTCCAAAAATGTCTGCAGGAATATTAAACTGCATCTAGTGTAGCACAGACTTTTTCCTATTCCCAGGAGCAAGTTCTTTGGATTGCTTTTAGAAGAAATGCCATTCATCCATTTTCTAAAACACTTTCTAAGTATAGCAAATATCCAGGGACTAGGAGTGGTGGGAAAGCGTGGCATGGATCATATGGAGAACAGTTACTAGCCCTGAATCAACAGTTCATTCTATCTGCTAACAGAGTAAGTGCTTTATAAACTATCAGTATTGTTTTTCCACATGGATAGCTTGTTGTGGATTCTCTAAAGGCAATAAATCAGTGATTTATGCCATATGTGACCACGGAAGTTCAGTATATTTAGAGAAAAATAAAGTTCCTTTGTTGAGATATTCGCCAGTGGACATTTTAATTCTGAATTATCTATTTCTTTCCCTCAGGTACGAACAGGTAAACAATGTACTGACAATCAGTTTCCATTTTTTCAGTCAGGCTTAATCAGTTTCATTTTAATTCTAAAGCCATAAAATCTCTATAAAATAAGCAACCAAAGCCGGGTGTGGTGGTGCATACCTGTAGTCCCAGCACTGGGGAGACAGAGGCAGGTGGATCTCTGTGAGTTCAAGGCCAGCCTGGTCTACGTAGTGAGTTCAGGATCAGCTTGAACTACAGGGAGACCTTGCTTAAAAAAAAGAAAAGAAAAGAAAAGAAAAAAAGCAACCACAAAGACTAATACAAATAAGACTGAGATAGCACAATAGGTAGAGGCATTTCCACCAAGCCTGATGACCTGAGTTCTATTCCCAGGACTCACACAGTAGAAGGAAAAAAATGACTCCTCCAAGTTGTCCTCTGACTTCCACACAGACATCACACACATAAAATGAAGTTAATCTTTAAAAAAGCATAGTGTATATAAAACCAATCTACTTCAAGAACATTCATAGACTGTTTCAAATGACAATTAATATTGTACTTTTATTGAAAGGAAACTACTTATAAATCATTTATATAATTACATAAATAAACTTATAGTTTAATGTTTATTAATGAAATATCTCAAATGATGAGGCTTAAAGCTACAATTTTTTTTTGGTAAACTATGTTTCTGTGGCCAAATTATTTGGGAATTAAAAAAGAGCAATTAAAATATACGAAGAGAAAACTACTTGCAATTGGTGGTGCTGATAAAAGAAAAGGGAAGGAATAAAACCTCAATTAGAAAAAATATGATAAGTTATCTAAAAGGTACAAAATGAATACAAACTACTTCAATAAATTTAAATGTCATCTTTGCCATTCTGCACTGTGTATTGGAGTGACATGCCACCTCACTTCCCAACACACATTCTCTGGAGAAATTTCAGTGGGAAGCTGTAAAAACCTGTAAAAGAATGAAAGCTTATTGTAGTTCAAACCTCTTAAAGAATAGAAGATTGTTGTGGTTTGGGAAAAATTGTCAATTTTTTTTGGCGTTCCCATCTTATTGCCTGATTCTATGGATACTCAGAGTCTTTTAGACATTAGTCATTTTCCGGTTATGTAATTTACAGAAATGGTAACAATGCAAATGGTTTTTGTCTATATGAAAGCAAATTATGTTCACTGTAGATGCAAATTATTGTTAACCTATAGAAATTGATTTTATTTTGCCTGTTTTTCATCTATTTATAACCTAATTTTAACATTCCTTATTTGACTTTGTATATGATTTTGAATTCTCCTTTGAATACTTATGATATATAACTTGTTCCTTCATTAACTTCAGTTATATAAAATTGAAATGTGTTCTTGTGTGTGCATTCATGTGCACGTGTGTGTGTGTGTGTGTGTGTGTGTGTGTGTGTGTGTGTAGGAGAGGACATACAGACACGGGAATGTGTGTATGAGGCCAGAGAAAAGACTTCGCTGTTGTTCCTCAGGTATCATCCACTATCGTTTGAATCAATGTCTCTCATTGGCCTGAAGCTCATCAAACAGGCTGGACTGGCCAGCCAGCAAGCGGTAGGGAGCAAGTTTGCCCCCACCTTCCCAGCTCTGGGATATAAACTTGCTCCACCACATCTAGATTTAAAAACAACAACTTGTGATCTAGGAATGGAGCACATGACCTACAGCTTGCAAGGTAACCACTGACAGAGCCGTCTCCTCAGCCCTCAATTGTTCTTTCTATACTTCTATGAGAGCTGTGATTATAATCTCTACATTTTTAAACATGCATTTATTTTAATGACTGTCAACAACAAAATAGAATTTTCATTAATAAAGAATTCTGTTGTCTACTTTCTTAAAACAAATACAACTGTGATAGTAAATATAGCCATTCAGTTTTCCAAAAGAAATTCATCTGAAGGATAAAGGTAAATTACTCATTTATTATAGGTGAAATGCCATGCTCTCTCCATTGAAAATATAGTTGAAACCCATTACATGGACGGTCACAGATTACAACCAGACAAGCCTGCACTGGTATGAGAAGTGATTCTGCAGCACTGCATTGCCTAGAATCAATCCCTTTCCAGTTCAGATGGTACATATGGCACAACCAAGCTCAAGATTGGAATAAATTGTCTATGCTTCTAGGACTTCTTTTCCTGTCTGACACCCTTAGAGATTTCAAAGCTGCCACTTGACACCTGGAGTGAGTTCACACTCTGTGTGTTGTTCTGTGATTCCAGTCTTCACAACTAAATCACTGAAGTAATGCCTGTTTTCTAAAGAGTTTCAAAAACCATTGACTTCTTAGTTCTTTGTAGCTTCATAACTACAGGTTAACAGTACGTATCTATGTATTTAACCACTACATTCCATTAATGATTAGGAGGTTTTAAGCCAGTATATTATAATTCATTCCAAATTACTCCTCTGGGAAATGTGAGATTTTAAACACATTATTAGCCTTTTATAAAAGATACAGCAATCACAATTTAGAAATACATACGTTTGATAAACTGGTTTTGTGTTTTTGAATGAGAATTAATATTATGATTGTGACTGACAACACTTCTGTATTTTGAAATAATTCCTCCTTTGGATTGTCATGTGCTTCACATGTGAAGATCAGGGAATTTCTTAAATTTAACTCGCAGAGCTATTTTGGAAATTAGAAAAGTAGATTCATAAATATCATATTTTACTTGATCAAAAATTCAATGTTAGTCTGAAAAAATAATATATTAAAAATGAAAATAGGGAGGCTGGAAAGACCTCCGTGGTGTTGCACAACACGGGTGCACTCTGACACATGCAGGCAATACACTTATACACTAAAAACAATAAATAAAATATTTAAATAAATGAATAAATAAAAATAGGGGCTAGAGAGATGGCTCAGTGGTTAAAAGCACTGGCTGCTCTTGCGGAGAACCTGGTTTCGATTCCCAGCACACACATGGCGGCTAACAACTGTCCATAACTCCAATTCCAGGAAAATTCAACACCCTCTTCCAACCTCCTCGGACTCTGCATGATATGGGTGCACTTACATACACACAGGTAAAACACTCATGCACATAAAATAAAAATAATAAATAAAATATTTTTAACATAAAAAATACAGAATAAGATGTTTTCACCATATTTTTAAGGGAAACTATAGTGCTTCTATTTTTCAACTTAGATCTCAGCAAAATTTTCTAATGTCATATGGTTATGATTCTGTCTCATGGCTAGATGAAGAAAGGAAAAAAAAAAAAACACAAACAAACACAAAAACAGAAAACATAAGGAACCAAAACAAAATGAAAGCCCAGGAACTTTGATCGGCTGTATTAAAATGTCAACCCTATGCTTATTTGAGTTTTAGTGTATACTAAACAAAAGCAAGTGTTCCTGAGCTCAGTTTTAGTTTTAGCACTTCTAACATTCATAAACGCTGTTTTATTTATTTTCTGATCCTATTAACACAAAGAAAAGAGCAAATGTAAAATAAAAACCTAAGTAAAAAACGTAAACAAGTAAAAAAGAAAAACACGAAATAATGTGATTTTTCTGGCTCACATTTTAAACATGTTCCCAGCAAAGAATTTCAATGTATATTTCCTTAGACCAGAAGCATAAAACCCTGACAAAACCTAAATGCTTAATAACTCACTGATTAAGGTCACACTGTTTTATTGTGATGATAATTTATTGATTTAAATAGCTAAAATCTAAGCATTAAACAATGTTAAACAAAAATACTCTGCAATACTGAAGCACTAAGACAGGCGATGTTTACACTGTGTAGTTCACAATACTTGCAAAAATTCAGTAATGAAGCATATAAACTAAAGAGATTTATACTCCCAATAAACAGAAAAATGCCTATGAGATAAGCAAACAAACCAATGTAGTTGTAAAGTTATCCTTTTCACCTTGTATGCAAAAGTAGGGACTTTCCTCAATGAATGTTGTTAGTCTGTAGAAATAGTTTTGGAGAGAACTGGCAACAACAGTCCTTCCAAAGCTTGGGGTGTTTATGAATCCTCTGAAGACATTAGCAGAGTGAAGAGTGATCCCATGGTCTCATGTGATCCTGTGATTTCATATTTCTTACAAGCCCCCAGGTGGGGGAACCAGTCAGTAGTCAGAGGACCGTACACCGAGGGCGACACCTACTAAGGCACTTCCAATGGAAGGCACAAATAAATTAGACTAAAATTTGTTCTATCATTTCTGTCCTTGGTATGTAGCCCATTTCCTGTACCAGCCTCAGTGCCTGCCTTAGACAGGATTGGCTTAGAAATAAGAGGCATTACTGAGCCCCTGTGGATGCATCTCCTCGTCTCTAGCCCCACCAACGAATGCCAAAGGTGGCACTAAGAGCTTAGCTGAGTAAAAATCTCAAATGGAGATTCTATTGGTGCGCACCTCAAAAAAGCGTTTTCCTCCCCATCAGAACATTAATTGTTTGACTGGATTCTGTCTTTGCATCAAAGTCATAAAACTGAAACTGGATCGACGTTCCAATCCTGCCATTACCTGCCCCATTTATTTTGATGTTTATAACCTGAATTTGAACATCTATTCTGCTGTTTCTTTCTCATTTCTTTTACTCCTCCCAGTGTCTTTTGAAAAGCTTCAATGATCTCTGGATAAAAATGCAAACTTCAAAGAAGTACTGTGCCGGTCCATATTCCTCTCCTGATGACATTTGGAATCAAGAAAGAATGTAAGTGTCAGCGCACTATTCTGAGTGAGTATGAACAACACAGTGTGTTCACAAGGCACAAAGTTCTTTTGAATGGACTCTTGCATCAGAAATAGGTACAGAAATAGATTGTTTCCTATTGAGAAGTAACATTCAAGTCAAACATTTGTTCCTGTCACTACAATGCCTCCTAGCTCCCTTCTTCCTCAGCAGATTCTGACGTCTTAGTGAGCACTCTGGTTTGGCTTCTGCTTGGGTCTTATGGACTTTGTGCACCAGTTATGAGCATTTACAAATGCTTTTCAGTCAGTCCAAAGTTCTGTGTGCAAAATACTCTCCAATATCTTCAAAATTAACCCAAGAATCTAAAAAATTTTTCAAGAAAGTTGCACGTTGTGTTTTAATTGTTGTGTCAGTAAATGGTATTTTGACAAACATTTGTCACTTAAATGAATGCTGACCCAGGGTATGATTGTTCATTTGATTTTTTTTTTTACTCACACCCAGTATAAAACACGTTTCTCATTTATTAGGATATCAACAAATATTTGTGAATGAAAACATATGATGGCACTAGGTTCACATACTTTGTCTTCCAATGTTCAGGGTGGCTGGATTGATCCCTCTACCAGTAAGGACCAAAAACAGCTTTGACAGCACATTGTTTATTACACTGTTCTAAATATGAACAGAGAACAAATGTGGATTAGGAACCCAACAGGTAGATGGAGGAAGCCAAGTACATGTTTTATCTCACATGATAGATTGATGGCCAGCTATGATTGTAAGCTTGTCTTAAAACTCACTTCCTCCATGGAGGATTTCAAAGCAGGTCCTCCACTTGAGGCGTCTCCCTAGAGGCAAAGAAAAGTTGAAAAAGTCAGAAAGGGTTTGAAATAATACCACAATGAGATCTGAGGGCAGCACAGATTCTCTCCCTCACCTGCCCAGCAGATACCTATGAGGCTGCCAGTTTGACTTTTTACTCTCTGAAGGAGATAGCATTTCTTTCAAAACAAAGATAAATCTTATAAGTTCATTTTAGTTCATGTAAACAAATAGCCAGGCTGAGAATCTAATTAATTCTTGGAGCAGAATGCTAGGAAAGTTTATAACATTTTCCATTATTAATTTTCCAAATATGCTCTTATTATTAAAAGAAGTCACTAATTTGATGTGCTATAAACTTGTTTGAAGACCTAAACACCTGAACTTAAAAATATCTTGTGGAAAGCAAACACGTCATTGACTATTCAATTTTGTCTTTGCATTTAGTCTTTCTAAGCTTATCGGCATGCAGTTAGTAAATTCTCTACTATTTGTGTCCTTTACTAGCATGCCATTGAGCACTAGTAACCACTGAGCTTTAAATTACTAAAATGTAAAACATCAAATTAAACACATATTCTAAATTGTCAAACAAGTTGCTGCTTTGAATGAGTTACCTCTTCATACTTCATAAGCAGAGACTTTGGAAATATATTCTGTGATACCATGAAATGATAAATTCTAGGACCCCATGTATACTTCAAAGATAACTAAATAAAGGGGAACAAAGATTACAATGGTCTCCATGGAGTCTTTTTCAACTGTTTGAGGATCCTCACTCATATTATCTCATTTTCAGTATAACTTGAAGACAAGACAGTCTTAAGGCAATTCGATACATAGAGGAATTGAAGCCAGGAGAAGGGAGTCCAGCAATTAAAGTCAGGAGCTAAATAATGCATTTCAAGGGGTGAATTTCAGCTTGACACTCTTCTACCTCAGTAAGATAAACATTTATTTAATATAAAACTTAAGCTCACTTTCATTTAGAAAGTGGGTTTTTCATTTGTATTTTGGTTTTTGGTTATGGTTGTTATTTTTGCATGTTCCAGAACATTAGAAGAGAGGGAAAAGGCAGCACGCTTGAGTCAAAACAAAAACTAAGCAAGGAAAACATGCAGACACTTGGAAAAATATAAAAACGACAGGTCTGTCTACCGAGGTAGTAATATTTCTTCCCAAATCATTCCACTAGTAAAAAAATAAATCCATATTTTGTACTTTAAAGGTTTCCAAATGTTCCCAAGCTCATGGGATTTTCAATGGATAAAACAGAAAAAAAAATGGGATAGTTCTATGTTCTTAAATTAAAATATGAACTATTTGGAGAAATCAAATCAACTTAAGTCCCCTAAACAGTGAAGAACGTAAGTCAAAGTCAAGACAAGCACTTAATTCACCATAGTTGAACAAAAGTACTGTGGAGCCTTCCACTGTGGCTCTTCCATGTGACAGAACCCATTATCTGATTATCAGTCAGCCTCAGTTGCCAAAGGGAAAGGGACAAGGTAGCAAACTGCATGATAGATGTGTTTCATATCCAGCATGGAAGTCTGGATGACAGGCCTCCAAACGCTAGAAGACTGGGAGTGACATGTCAGAATTTCCAACAGCTCACTGAAGAGAGATATTCACATCCTTGGAGACAGACAGCAATGTTCCTCCCAGTTGTTTAGGTGACTGGATTCTTCTACTAAGACATGGTGATAACTGAGGATTTTCTTTTTGATGATCAATATTATTCTCTAATAAAGCAGGTCTCTTTTTAGCCTTACCTCTTCTTCTGTGCCAAGCGTTTTGAATGGCTGCACCAGAGAAAAGGACTGTGAAAGTTAATGGTATCATGGTAAGATCCTTCTTAATTCTGCTCAGGCAGAATTAAAACTGGGAAAGGGGAAGAACTTATGCTTTGCTGTCTGAGAGACGAACTTTCCAAAGACTCAGGCTGCAATAGTTCACACAAGATGGTTCCACAGAACACTTGTCCAGCAACAACATCTCCATAAGCGGGCTGCTGCCAGCTTCTCCAAGGGGTTTCCAAGGCTAGTAAAGTTTATATCTAAATATGAGTTCCTTCCTTTTGCTTTTAAAAACATCCCATTGCTTTGTCCTTCTTGAATACTCCCAGAGTTTACTATGACACATGCATTCCCATTACAATGCTCTGTCATTTCCAAATAAATGTCATCATTATTTGAAAATCTGTTAGGTTGGTTAGTGAACCCATGTTACCATTATTTGTTTAACAGACTGAAATCTGACTACAGCTGCCATTCATAAATCATTGATGGGGTGGCACCAGTGAATGGAAAGGACTAAATTAAAGTCTCTAGAGGAAAATGCAAAGCAAAGGAGCATTAGGCAGAGAGGGCTACAAATGTGGCACACACCATCTGGACAAAGCCAAGGGCAGGATGTCAGGCCCTCTGATTTTGGGTGTGCAAAGAGATCAACCCAGTGAAGAGACATGGTTCAGTATGTCTGTCTCGGGTTCCTTAATCCAATACTGGACTGAAGGAAAGCTGCATTTCCCCCCACCAGGGGTGCCAAGGAAATTCAAAGCACAAATCTACCAACTTCTGTCCATGTTTTCTTACTTTTAAAGAATCGGTATTTTAAATATCAAGTCATTCTAAGAGCATAGTTTGGTAATCACCTGGAAAAGGACCAATTTCTCTGGTAAAACGAAGATGGTAAAGATGATGGCAAAGAGGAAGGAAGGGGCGTGTGGAAGGGAAAAGGGAAGGATGCATGAAAACTACACCTCATTAAAAAGCAAGAAAAGGGATTTCCTTAAATATGATTTCACATATGACTTGCTAATATAATCACAGTTGTGATAAAATGTTTCAAATGTGAATTACAATATATAATATAAACTAAGAGAAAGTGGAAGAGAGACTGAAGTGATTACTACGTACCACATCACACAGAATATTAGAGAAGAAGGCTCTTGTCACCCTCTTAGTTTACAGTTAAAAGAAACATTCTCAATAAGATAGACTATTCTAGTAGCTGAACTAGATACATCTTCTTCCTAATCCACTGCCATTTTTAACTATCACATGTATCTTTGGCTTCAATCAATAAGTATTTTGTATTCACTGCTTACTAAGTTTTAGGTAAAATCAAACTGTCACTCTCATTATGGCACACTTATTCACAGCACCATATACCTAAGATCTCTGTTACTAATTTTTTCAGGAAAAGTTCCATGAGAACCCTACTTCCTTGAAATGATCTTGCTTCTTACCTTCTTCCAAATGAAATTAAACAACAACGCAAATACAGCAAGCACCCTCTTAAGAAGTTCCTGAGTTATTTGTTATCAATAGAAATATAGATACTCAATTTGATTGGCCAAGTATTTCCTGAACTCAAGTCACTCATAAAACATCATCATTATTTATTCTACAAGTATATATCAAGCACTTGTTAGGAATCACAACGTATTGTGTTGTTCTAGGCGTCAGGACAAAAGGTTGAATAAGAACTAGTCCTTATTATAAAAAACTTACTCTGGAAGAACAGACTGACACACAATTGGAATCTAGAAGAAAATTTATTTGACACATGTACCATTAGGGTGCTGTTGGAAACAATAAGGGGACAAGACAGGAGGGTTCCATTTCATTCCCAAGTGGTACTGGGAGCACTGGTGCTCTAAGAACTATTGTAGTCACAACTATATGTAAGGACAAGGGGCAGATTCACACTTGAGAAAATTAGTTTTAAGTTTAATGTTGAAGACTTCACCAATCAGCTTGATGACAAAGCTTAATAAGAAGGACTCAGAAGGAAGGGAAATTTTCCATAAGACACAACAGAACAAACTTAAGAAACAGGGAAAACCACAAAGACCAGCACCAGGTGCACCATACACTGAAATGCATACTGTATCGGCAGATAGGGAGCTCTCAGCACCATGTACCAGGCCCTAATTTCATGCAAATTTCTGTGATATATATGCTAACCTAGTATGTTCTGCTTTCTATTGTATCATTACACAGGGCTGCTGCACCATCTGATTTTCTAAAGACAACAAAGCTAGCTGCAGTGTCAAGAGATGCACATTTATGGGAGAAAATGTTTGAATGGGAACATAATTACATACTGTAGAGTTAGAATAGTATTTATTGGTGACAGAAAGCAGAGGCTGTGAACAGTATGTTACCAGCAGAGGGGACTTGGTTATCTGGCAAAAGTCTAATTCTCAACTTCTGTGGTTTCTTCTCAGTATTAATTAAGGCATTTCCCTAGTTACTTTCTATTGCTGTGATAAAAACACTGACCAAATCTAATTTGGGAGGAACGGGTTTATTTTATCTTACGTTTCCTAAGTCACAATTCATCACTGACAAAAGTCAGGGCAAGAACTCAGGACAGGAACTGGGGGCAGGAACCAGGAGGGAGGATTGAAGCACAGACCATGGAGGACTGATCCTGGCTTGCTCTTCTGGCCTAGGCCCAATCTTTTCATATATGACCCAGGACCACCTGCTCAGAGGGGCAACACTCAGCAGGCTGAGCCCTCCCACATCACTCAGCAATCAAGAAGACGCCTCACAGACATACCCACAGGCCAATCCAATAGAGGAAATTCCCCAACTAAGGCTCCTTCTTCCCAGATATGTCAGGTTGAGGAACTGAAGTAATCTAGTCCAGGTGTGTATTTGATTTGAGTGATGTTTTTGTTTGTGTATTTAATTTTTTAATGTATATTTTTTATTGAATTTCTATGAATTTCATAAAATAAATCTTAATCATATTTAGACCCCCTCCCCGATTCATACTTCCCCAAGTTCATATGAGCAACTTCCTAGAGGCCTGGAAGACTCTGTTTCCTTATGTTTTGTTCACCAACTCTGGGTCTTACAATCTTTTTGCCCCATCTTTCACAATGGTCCCTGGGACACAGGTGGGTGAGGATTAGTACAGGAGTCCTATCAGGGACACCTCTGCAGCCTCCTATCTCTGCACCTTGGCCAGTGGTGGCCTTCTGTGTGTGTCATACTCTGTTGCATTACGAAGCTTCTCTGGTGAGAGTTGAGGGAGGCATTAATAGTCTCTCAATCCCCTGTTTTTCTGTGATCCATGAGCCTTAGGTGTAGAGGTTCTAATGTAGATGTGTCATTTAGGGTTGGTCATCTCTCAGACATATATTCTCTGTGTATGACAGGTTGTGGAACTCTGTAATAGCCTCCATTTGTTTCTTTGATGAGTGATGAATGGTATACTTGTCTCTAAATATAAGGGTCCACATTTAGCATATAGTAAGAAATTATAATTGTCTAGAGATATGACAGAGATAGGATTTTCTCTAGGATCTCTGACCTCTCCAGCCATGTGTATTTCAGTAATTTTACAGTGCCACCCATGAGTTCCATCCCATTGAGAGGGCTTTAAATCCAATTAGAGATCTTTTGATGACCCCCAAGGTAAAGGTGCTACTACTACACCACTAATTCTAAAATAAACAGATTCTTATTTGTGATATTAAGCTATATTTTGCAGGAATAATTGAAAGGTCAGAGTGAAACTTGTAAAACAGTAGAGTGAAACATTATCAGACTCTGTTTATTGTAACATTATCTCCTTGGTCTCATATCTAATCTTCCTTGATCCAAGTCTTTTGGTCTAGTTAAAGTGGCAATTATCAGTCATATATGCAGAGAACTAAATAATTTTAGTGTTCTGATTTAATCTTATCCTAACGTAATTATAACACTGACCTCATGAAGTATCAGTGAGCAATTTGGATTTTTGCTTTTTGAATTATTTAAACTTTTGGATTCGCTTTCATTAAATTTTAAAAATAAAATCAATGGATGTGACTTTGGAGTCTGAAAAGCATCTGGACAATCTCTCTGAGGTCAAGGAAATATGAATGTGAGCCTTATAATTCAAACCAAACATACAATGTATTCCTTTAAGATTAAATTAACCTATGTCTTTGCAAGATGACCGAATGGCTAAAATCACCAGCTTCCTCAACTGAGACTCAAGCGGGAATGTGAAGGAAAACTGACATGTAAGTTACACAAGCTCCTGAAATACCAAAGGCTCCTGCCTCTGGTGTTCTCTAATTATGCTGCCCAAATTTTAAAATGTGATTGATGTTTCAGATAAATAATATTACCAGATATTTTTCTTAGTCAGGGAACTATACATTTCTATTAACAGAAGGGCTGAAGCATAATTTTCTGTTTACCATTTTAAATATCTGTCTCTGATTTCTTTTTGCATTTAACAGTGAAAATATCAATTTTATATGCCAGATACATGTCTATTACCTACTATTCAATAAAAGCTATGGAATAAACAAAATTGTAAGGAACTTTATTGCTGACCTATAAATAAATGTGGGCCTTATAAAACAAGAATGGTTAGATAGTTACTTTATTTGCTTGTTAGTTTATACTGAGATATGATCTAATCTGTAGCCCAGGTTGACCTCAAACATATGATCCTCCTGCCTCATTTTTAGAAACGCTGGGATTACAAGGAGACACTTTCACACTCACCCCTCCTACTTCAACTACAAAAGCGCTTAGATTCCAAGGCATACATCTTCACTCTCATCATCAATCCAGAATACATTTAAATTCAAAAAAATATATTTAATACTTAATATATTGCCTAGAAAGATACAAATTTTAATTTTGTAATGTGCATAGTTCATAAAGAATGCTATCTGTAGACTTAAGTAGTAAATCTGATAATAACTAAAATACATAAATAAATTATCTAACCTTTCACAAACTGATGGCTGAGGCTATAAACATGTCACTAGCAGAGCTGATACTGGGAGGGATGAGCAAAAACATGAATTGTCCAAGAAAATGAAGTGGCTTCTATTAGGGGAAAATGGAGTGAGACTCAGGTTCTCTGATGATGCTTTAGGGTCACACAAATATGTGTTCAGCCCCTTCTTCCATGTGTGCTCGAGGCACCAGGGCAGCCACACAGCCTTCCTTGGATCTCAGCTACCTCACCAATAAATGATGATGGAACCATCATCCCTAGGGTCGTTGCGAGAATTAAGAACAAAATACTGACTGGTCACCATATTGATGACCTTAAATAAATATGAATTCTAGTATTTAGGAAGTTTATAGAGAATGAGAGCAAGAAGACTAATCTAATGCTGTGAAAGGAGTGGATGATGGATATCTGCTTAATCCTTTAGTATCTTGAGAAAGGTGAACCAGCTGCAGGGAGATCTGCTGTTTCTTCCAATGTTACTCTTGTCTCTCTATCACTTTCAGTTGGAAGAATCTTAAGCTTTGATGAATTATTCTTGAATACAACTGAATTTCCAGGAGAAAATTAAAGGTCAAATGGAAGGTTCACTGATAATACAGGAAAAGGTAATTTTTTTTTGTCTTTTTAAGACAGGGTCTCCCTGTAGTCCCAGCTGTCCTGGAACTCTCTATGTAGACCAGGCTGGCCTTGAACTCACAGAGATCCACCTGCCTCTGCCTCCCAAGTGCTGGGATTAAAGGCATGCGGAAAGGTAATTTTAAAAGCATCAGAACTGGGAAGAAACAAATTAATAAAATAAGGAGAATGTCATCACTGCTACTGGGGTAAAAGCACCTTCAACAAGACTATTCTTTATTACCTCTCCATCTTCGCCCCAACACCCTCCCAGCCATCCAGACACAGTCAACACCCTGCAGGTCCCAGCAGGCAGTGTCCTCTCTCTGTGTCTCTCCATCTTCTCCTACTTCTGACCTGTTTCCCTCCTCAAGCGACTCTCAGATCTCCTGTGTCATCTTCCAGATATCACCTGGTAATATTTTAATCTTCTCGTGCTGTCACAACCACTGTGAATTCATGAATATAACTGTCCTACTGCTCAGAAAGCACTGTCTCCTTGTCTTTGTCCACTACCTCTGGCTTTTACAACCTTTCCACCCCCATTTCCACAATGATTCCTGAGCCTTGGGGAGAGGGATGTGACATCAGAGTCCCTTGCAGTGTAGGTGTATGTATACATTTCAGGAAGCTTCTACAGTAATAGGTTTCCATATGGCATCTTCAAAGGTCATTAACGTTAGTTGTCCCTCAAACATACTCCTTCCTCTGCTCTGCCCTTCCATCCCTGATCCCATTTAGTCCTTCCTAGTCCATCATTCCCTTTCTCCCTCCATATGCCTATAGTCTATCTCCCTTCCCTTGAAATCCTCCTTCAGCCCCTGAAATAGCCTCTTAGTAGTTTCCTGATTTCCATGGATATTCCATTTTAAACACCTGTATTCAAAGTCTCAAATCTACCATACACATATGAGAGAGAACATGTGATAGAACTTGTCTTTCTCAGTCTGTGTCATCTCACTCAGAATGTCTATTTCCAGCTCCATGCATTTACCTACAAATTTCATAGCGTCAATTTTCTTTATAGCTGAATACTATTCTATTAAAGTATTCTCAACAATATTGGCTCTGAGCACCAAGCTTTAACATTTACTGAGCCTGGGGAAAGAGATTAAATAATCATCACATTCCCAAGAAATGTCATACAAAATGTATTGTGACTTCCACTCACACTTGAAAAATCAGCTTCAGATTTGGCATCATTGAAGTCCTTAAAGTTCTAAACCGCAATGGCAGAAAAGACAGAGCAGCAAAGAGTGCTGAGCCAACTCCATGCCCTGCCCTCTTTCTCAGCATTCCATGCTGCACCTCAATGGCAGCTACTATCCTTCCTTCCCTGTCCAGAAGCTCCACTGCCTCCCACACAGCTGCTTCTTGTGTAAGTCTTAAGCCTAGAGTTGAGCTGTAAGAAATCCTGAACAAAGGACAGAAGCTGATTGGTCCCTCAAGCAGGCTTGCGGTAATATGTGCAGGGATGCAGGATCCTGGTACCTAGCACACACGTGGTCAAGCTCCAGGTAGGTAACGTCTCTTTTTTCCACATGGTTTCCTCATGCTATGTGTAGGGGCAGAGCCATGGGCTCATCTGGGGACACTCCTAAAGCTCCCCAAGGAGGGACATGCTCATCTCAACCACTGACAGCACAGAGTCACTCCACTGTTCTTGTTGGATGAGTGATGACCTTTCTAAGAAACATCATTTCTAATTAAATGAACAAAATACAGTCAGAGTCATGGCTACAAGGCTAAGACAAAGATTTAACTGCTTGAATAAGTCAAAATGACAAAATCAGGTAGCTTCTAACAGCAGGAGATGGGAGAGTGTCACATTTTTAGATCTATGAAGGAACAATTAAAAAATGACACCTGAATTCAAGGCTGAGAAAGACATTTTAAAAAATGGCTAATGCTGGGTAATGGCCCCCCAAATCTTATGTAAAGAAAATCACACTAAAGGTAAGATATATGTATAAAACTAATGGAGGAAATCTAATTGAATCTGTCTACCAATAAGAGGCCCTTGGGTCTACCACCAGATCATTCTGAGAAGAGATTGAAATCAACAGTTTTCTCCAGAGCAGAGAGGGGGTTTTCCAGACATCATCAGGGATGATGCCTAAAACTTATGAAGGAAACATCAAGAAAGGATGTAGAGGGAGCTGCTTATGGAAGACATCTTTGCCATCATATCTTTCTAACTGTGGGCATACCATTGTTTAGGCCCTACCAGAGGAGTCTTAAACTTGGACTTAAAGATTCATTCATTGTGAGTATAACCCAACTATAGCATGGACTGAAGAAATAAACCTAGTAGGAATTTGTTTCAGTATTACATAGGACAGATTTACAGACTAATCAGCAGAGTAAACATGTTAAGGACAAAACCACAAAGTGATGCCAGACCCAACGACCTTATGAACCAAACTCTGAATGCTTCATTACATCTGAGACAGGCCAGAGAGTGTGGGCCTAATGATGGTGCTCCAAGTGTCTTTGATGCAGCGTAATTTTCCTTTCATGGTCTAAAACTCTTGCCCTTTTGAGGACTTCAGCCCCAAGATGTTCTGTAGGAAGAAATGTTTCTGTTTCTTAGCCCAAATGTGAACTTAATGTGCTGTACAGAATAAAGCTTGCTTCAGGACCATGAAAAGGCCCAAACCACATCACAGAGAGTAAGAAGATATCTTCATTCTCCTGAAGGTATGCCCATCTGTAGAACCAAGTTCAAAGCAAACATCTTTTGAGGTCTTACTGAACATGACTGAACATTGAGGTTCATTGCAATGTTTTTGCATGTGTTTGCATTTTGTGAAAACATCTAGGAACAAAAATAGAGGAGCCAAAAAGATTTTCTGCCAGGCCTGGAAGCCTAAAAGCCAGAAATTTCCAGAGAATAGAATAATGCTTATGTCATGTGTAGCTTAATTTTATGTTCTTTCAATACTGAGATGAGCACTTTGAACACTTGGTAACTTTTGATAATGAAATTCAGACAAAGCTATTTAACACTGTCTGAAACTCATACCAGCATTTCAAGGTTACTCATCTGAAGGTCACTACCAGTTAGTTAAACAATATAATAAAGCCAAGTCACAAAAAGCCAGTTTTAAAACTTTTAAGGTTCCCTGGTCTCCTGAGAAAGCATTCTCCATTCTTGTAGAATGCCCCTTGAAGCCCACATACAACACAAATCAGATTTAACAAAGATCTTGAGACAGAGTTTTGTCTTAGAATATTTCAAGAATCTTGTATTAGAAGTTTTGTTGCATTTACTATTTTAGTGTGTATGGTATTGCATTTAGTGTGTGGGAGCAGACAAATATGTTCATGTATGCAGAGGCCAGACGTGTCTTCCTCAAAGGAGCTCTATACTTTATTGCCCTGAGACATGGTCAATTTTCAGTGCACCAGAAGCTCAGGATTTCAGCTAGGCTCTCTGGTCAGCAAAGTCTCAGGATCTAATCTCTGTCTACCAATGCTGGGGTTATAGACATAAGCAGTCACATCCAGATTTTTATATGGATGCTGAGGTCTGATGTCCTCCTGAATGCTTAGGGGCTGAGCTATTCTCTGCAGTCCCAACAGCAATTTCAATAGCAGATATAATCAACGGAAGTATAGTACACTACAAATTGCTGATGGTTGAATAGAAGTGAGTGATCACAGGAGAGCAGTACGTTTAGGTTTGGTATGTGTGAGGGAGACATGGCATTAGAGAAAGAAGGTTACATAAGGGATTCTTGAAGAAGGCATCATTTTTATGAGGCTATAACAGAAATAATGATGGTTAGATTTAAGTACCTGAAGATATAAAAGGCAGGGAGAGAAAACGGAGAGCTTTCAGAACTCACAGAGCCATATTCAGCCTTAGAGTTGAAATGTTCAGGGAAACCGAATTTCTTTCAAAGTAAGGGGACATTGTGCAAGTGCAATTAAAAAGTGCAGGTATGATCAGAAATCTTCAGAAGAGTTAATGCTTCATCTTGAGGGCAAGATGAGATGGTGGGCTATAGACAGAGCCTCTCACTGAGGAAAGAAAGAGTTGCTTCATGTTCTCACATTAATCTTCTATTAAATTCCCCTTAAGTAATTTGGTCTGTTGCTGGGGTTTCAAAGTCAGACTTCAAAAATGAGTCAAATTGCTACTGACCCAAAACTAGTCTCATTTTGCTTCCTATAGGTATAGACGTTAAATTTAGTTTCATGGTACACAGTGGAAAAGTTTTAAGATAAACTTGCATTTCACTGTATTGTCCAATAAAAGGAAAGGAAATGACCTTTCTCCAATCCCAGCTACATGCCAGACATGTGTCCTGCTGCGTTCAGTCCTCACAGTCTTCCTGGAAAGAAAGTATATCTATTTCACAGCAGAAAAATCTGAGACTCAGAAGATGCCCAGGAGAGTGATGTCTTCAGTCTATAGCCCATGGTGTTTCTAGAAAACAGAGTGAACGCAGTCATTCTATCGAAGTAAAGATTAAACGTGGATAGAGTTTGACCCAGTCCCACACCTGGCCTAGCAGTCTAGTTTTCGTAGTATGTTTTCTTGCTGTTCCCGTCTCTGTTCTGCTGCTTCAAGGACAAACTAACAAAGACCCGCAATAAACTTGAAAGCAAAGTGTTATTGTTGTCAACAAATGAAATCACTGCAAGTAATATTTATAAAATCATTTCAAGGAAAGAAAACCTTACTACAAGTCATGAAATTTAAAGTCTTAGAATTTACTAACTGTAATCACCTAAATTTTATTCCCAGACAAATTTGTTCATTTCTGTGAGGAGAAGGAAGACCAAATATTAAAGTGGGAAACTGTGCCCTCAAAAAAGTTGAAAGAATATTGGTGCTGGAGATAATATAAAGTCTAGGTCCTTATGTGTGTTGTCCATTAGGTGTGTGTCATCAGAGGCAAGTCACATATACCCTCTAACCCTCTTCACATACACTCTCCAAGTCTCTTAAGTTTGGGTTGTAAAAAGAGAATAAATCTAAGAATGCATTCAGTTGAAAGAAATGATGATTGTCTATGTAAATGGTAGTGTCAGATACTGGATAATTGACTCCCATTCTGATTATGTGTCACTCCAACAACATGGCTAACCTTTCCCCTTGTCACTGCATGTGAACTCTCAGCTGGACGTCCTTTGTCCTTGCAGTAATGACAGTAGTACCTTCTTCCATTAAGCGGTCTTTGGTCACTCTCCATCCTGATAATACATGGGTCTCTCCCTCCCCGTGTACATCCTGGACATACATCTATCCCAGTATTTCTGTGCTGTCACAAACACGTATTTCACACTTCCCTTCCTGTGATAATATAACGACTTCAATGGCAAGGAGTATACCCTTCACTTCCAGATCTCTACTACCTCACTAAGTGCTTTACCATAGAAAATGCTTACTAGATGTTTGTTGAATGAATACACTAATCCTAGAAAGTCAGCCTGCACATCATTTCAATGCTGTAGTAAATCATTTTATAAGAATAGGTTCTTCTGGCCATGCTTGCTGAATCTGACTTTCGTTTTATCAAAAGAATTTTTTTTGACTTTTTAAAAATTTTATTACTTTTATTTTTATTTTATGTGTGTGAGTATAATGCCTGCATGTGTGTAAGTGTGCCCGTGTCACGCAATGCCCACAGAGGTCAGAAGAAGGCATCCGATCCCTTGGAACTGGGTTATAGTTTTCAGACATGGGTGCTGGGAATCTAACCCTTGTCCTCCACAAGAGCAGTCAGCACTCTTAACTCCTGAGCCATCTCTCCAGTCCAAAAGCATTCTTTTTTTAAATTTTATTTATTGATAGATTGATTTTTGTTTTATGTGTATGAATCTAAATGCACCCATATCTTGTAGAGTCTGCAAAGTTCAGAGAGGGCATCGGATCCCTTGGAACTGGAGTTAAAAACAGTTGTTAGGTACCATGTGGGTGCTGAGAATGGAACTCAGTCCCAACTAACCTGGAACTCACTGTGTAGGCCAGATTGGCCTGGAATTTACTGAGATTCACCTACCTCTGCCTCCCCAGTGCTGGGATTAAAGATGTAGGCCACCACCCAGCTTGGGGCTGGATGCCAGACATGGTTTCATAGGACTTTAATCTCAGCCCTCAGGAGGCAGAGGCAGGTGGATCTCTGCAAGATCGAGTCCAGAGTCCAGCGTGGTCCACATAGTGACTTCCAGGCAGGATGAGATTAGGGAGACCCTGTAAACAAACAAACAAACAAAGGAGTTGGGACTGGCTCAGTGGTTTCTTGCAGAAACCTTGGGTTTAGTACCCAGCACCCACATGGCAGCTAACAAACATCCATAACTTCAGTTCTTGGGGACCTGATGCCATCTTCTGGCCTCCATGGGCACTGGGTTCACTTGCATATGTGCAGGCATAACACATGTACACATGAAATTAATTAATTTTTTAAAAAAGAAAAATTCAAGAGTGAACATTACAATTTTCACTGATACACAAGCAAGTTCATGTTCATTCAATTAGCTCACCCATAGCAGCAAGGTGCCTCATCACACCCACTGCCCTCTCACAGCTAAGAGCTCTCTGAATAGTTAACTCTCCAGGGAGCTCCACCATGTTTTGCTAGGCAGGTTATCTAAGTCCCACACAGGAGGAGAGCTAGATCTTCCTTCTTTGTGTTCATCTAATGAAGGGAAAATTAAAGAAGCATTTGCAAAGTTAGTAGATGTTAATTTCATATTAGATTGATTCTTTATTCTTTTGTCTTTCCTAAAGTAAAAATGTACTTGTTATAGTGGTTTAAACATGTGACTTTGTTATTCTTGTACAAATGATTACAATGGTTAAGATGAATGATAGCTTGTATATGTACTACGCATGGATTTAAAGTTCACATGTGTCTATGTATCAGTTTTAAAAAGAAGATAGCTTTTGTGTCCAATTTGCATATCTGTAATGTATTCATTCATTTCTATGCATCAATTTTTAAGAACTGTGCCGTGTACATATTTAATATGCACATGTGTAATGTATGCATCTACAGACGCAGGCACAAATAATTTTTTAAGAATGCTTCCTTTGAAAGTGTGAACTCTCTTCTGAAATGCAAATGGATAAAGGTAAAACAATTAGCTTTTATTTTTAGCATAATTGTAAAGAATGACAGTAAGGTCTCAGCTGTGCCTGTGTTGCTAAGAAAAGTCTGTGGAAAATTACTTTAAATTTGATCACTTTGCTACTATATTTAGAACAACTTCCGTCCACTGAGTGAGGCAGTCTACCTAGAAGCACATCTCACTAGATAATTGATGAGCCTACACAAAAAAATAAAGTAAATAAATTGTAAGATAACAATTTGAATGTTCTATATTATCTCTGCTTAGAGTGATGAGAACCGAAATTCTAGGGGCCCCCAGTTTCCCACGCAGACAGCAAGCTGCCACAATCCCTTGTAACTCTTCCTGTCAGCATTTGGAATAATGTTAGCAAACTTGAAAAAGCTTAATTAAAAATGGATAGTCCTTAGTAATGCTGCTCTACTCCCTGATTTCTCAGAACTAATGTAAATATGTTCATATATCACTCTTCTCTGGAGAGGATATTCTGGTCTCATATTCCCAGCTAAGTCAACTGCTGACTAAGGAGTATGGCTCGAATTCAACTTCCCCAAATCCTGTGTTTCTGTACTGATTCTAACTTAGCTTGGGAATTTATTGCTACAAAACAATGGACCACAGGAAAACACATGAGTAAGTCCACATGGAATGGAAAAGGTGGATCTTATTTTATGGTTTGCATAATAGAGAATTAAATATATAAGATTTATGTACTGGCAATCTTGCCTCCCTTACTAACACTGTCACAGTGGGATCCCAGGCCAGCAACGCACATGCTCCTTTCATTATTCAGCCTAAAGTAGGATGGGAGCTTCTCAGACACAAAAGCTGAGCCTTGTGTAACTGGGTCCTCAGTGCTGCTAGAATGTTGGTCATCTAGCAAGTACACTATTACTATTTACTGTCTGTAGAATGACTACTTGAACTATATGGTTTCAAGCATTCGGGACAATCTTGAGTAACCCTGAATAGCTAAGATAGCTACCCTTAGTAATACTTCTTAGATGAATTTTCTCAATTAATTCTAACATTTACAGCTAATGTAAAGTACCTGTTATAATGCTTTATGAATGAAAATAATAGGTTCACAGATTCTGTTACCTGCCCAATATCTCTGAGCTAAAAACTACTGAAACTAGTTGGATTCTGGGTCTCTAGAGCATAGTTGATGTTGTATCCATGGCAAATTGTATTTACATCTTAGAGCAGAACCAACATTTTGTCTGGACTAAATTTAAATTTTGGACAAAATCTGATCATATTTAGCACGGTATTCTATGACAGTGGCATTTTTATTTTTAACCTACTGTGCTTGCTAAGGTAAATGAGTTAGCATGCATCCCTGATCTGCCCTTTCCAGGACCTTCTACTAGAAAAGTAGAAGTTTAGTAGAAGTTAATTCATCTCTTAGCTACTGTGAAAAGACTAGCAACAACCATGGATGTACAAGTGTCTCTGCAACAGGATGAATTCTTTGGGTATAGGCCAAGGAGTGGTATAACTGGGTCAAATGGTAGGTTCATTTTTAGATTTTTAAGAGTTCTCCACTTTGCTTTCCATAGGGATTGAATGAGTTTGCAATCCCACCAGCAGTGGGTGAGCATTCCTCTTTCCCCACATCCTCTCCAGCATTTAAGATCATTTGTTCTCTTGATTTTCGCCAATCGACTGGGGTAAGATGAAATCTTAAAATAGTTTTAATTTGCATTTCCCTGATTGCTAATGATGCAGACCACCATTTAAGATGTTTCATGGCCATCTTTACTTCTTCTTTTGAGAACTCTCTGTTCAGATTCTTAGTCCATCTTTTAATTGGATTACTTCCTTTCTTGATTCTTTGTTTTTTGAGTTCGTTATATATTCTGGATGTTAAACCTCTGTCAGGTGTGTCACTGGTGAAGATTTTCTCCCACTCTCTGAGTTTCCTCTTTATTTCCTTGGTTGATTCTTTTGCTGTACAGAAGCTTTTTAGTTTAATGAGGTCCCACATGTTGATTCTTGAACTTAATTCCTGAGCAGTTGATGTCTGGTTTAGAAGTCCTTCCTGCACCTGTATCTTGTAGGTGATTGCCAATGTTTTCCTCTAACAGCTTCAGAGTTTCAGGCTTCACATTCATATTTGTTGTTGCTCTTTTCACAATAGCTAAGGGATGGAAGCAACGTAAGTGTCTCTCAACTGAGGAGTGGATAATGAAAATGTACAATTACACAATGGAGTTCTACTCAGCAGTAAAGAAATACAAAATCATGAAATTTGCAGGTAAATGGATGGAACTAGAAACTATTATACTAAGTGAACTAACACAGACTCAGAAAAACAAATGACATGTGTTCTCCGTCATATGTGGATCTTGGTACCAAGAACTTATATATGTAAATTATAACTATTTTAAGATTTCTTAAGTCTGATATTTCTTTCAGAGTACTCTGAAGGTGCCAGACATAACTTCAGGAACCAGGGTAATGAAAAGGAACCAGGGAGGTAAAAGGAAAGAATGAGCCTGAGAGAGAAGAACAGTAGGAGGCATGTGTTACTAAGGGAGAAATGGACAAAAATGGGGGTATTTAAATGGGAGGAGGGAGGAAGCATTATACAAGGAACCTTGGGGATAAAGGGAAAGAAGGAGCTCAAGAAAGGTGGGACCATAGGAGAAGGGTATTATCAATGGAGAAAGGGGGAAAATGGGGACACTTTAAATGGGGAAACCATGGTGGGTGGGCTAGGGAGAGAGAGAAGAGAGATAAGTAATGCCTAGCTCACTTGAAGAACCAGTGGAAATTATATTAGTCCAACAACCTAATGACAAAGTATACATACAGTATCTGTACATGAGTACATGTGTATAGCTAAGGGCTACATAACAAGAAACCATGCCAGACATGATAAATGTTCTGTGAGTTGTTGGCCGGGTGGTCCAAGAGACTCCCAAAATTACACAGGCTGTTGTCACAGCTCTTGCTGGCCTCCCAGAACTTGAAGGTAAGACTCTACTGCTGAAGACAGAGCATACTTTGGACACAGAATTTGGAGCAATGGAGTTGTGACTGATCTGAAACCACTTTCCAACTTTCCCTGAAGGCTCTCATAGCTTTGGGGGGTAGTATGAAGGTGCCAAGGGAAAACATCAATAGATGGTCCAACACCAGCTTCAAAACCAATAACCACATCAATGGCCAGCACAGCATATGACATTGATGCAGTAGTGGCACTTTTACCTTGGGGGTAATTAACACTGACCTAATTGGATTAAAACCCACTCAATGGGAGGAAACTCAGGTGTGCTACTAGAAACATAACCAAATATACATGGCTGGAGAGATCATAGATTTTACAGAAAACTCCAAGACTGTCACACTTCTAGACTAATACAATTTCTTGATATGTGCAAAACATGTGTCCTTATATTTACAGTCAAATATCCCAATCACCACTCATCAAAGAAGCTTATTTTGTACCAGTCAGGGACTATTACTAAGTACTACAACTGGTCACAAACAGACATTGTCTATGCCCAGGCCTAAGCAACACTTCTGCAATGCAACCTCTACATATAAGGTGCATGGAACATGTAACAGGGGTAATGATGAAGACAGTAATGAATCTCTCAGTTCTCAGTAATGAAGCTCCCTCATGCAGCAGAGGGCCAGGACCACAAAAGGTCACTAATGGCCAAAGTGTAAAGACCAAGAGTCTGTAGAATGCTGGTCCTTGGACAGGACCCCTTTATTAAACTTCTCCCACTCAGGTCTCAGGGACCATCATCATGAAAGAGGTAGGTGGAAAGAGTCTAAGAGGCAGGGAGGAGGTGCATGATCATATAGAAACAGAGTCCTAAAAGCTCCTGGGACCTTGCTCATATGATTCTATGGCAATGGTGTCAGTATACACAAGTTCCATGCAAATTCAGGCAGACAAAAACCCAGCATAGAAATGAACAGCAGGCCCCAGTCTTAGGTCAAGAAATATTGAGAACTAATTACTACTAGGTAAGGAAGAGCTGATCTTCCTGAAGCGAGGGATTCTAGATAGGCTGACTAGACCTCAGTGGATGGACTTGCACTGGGGAACATCTGGGGACACTGACTTGACACAGTGGACCTTAACAGGGATGACAGAGTATATGGGCTCCAGTGGGGGGGTACGAGAGGGTGCTGGTGGGGGATGGGGATATAAAGATTATTAAGATTGTTGGAGATATTCTATATGATATACACAAAAATTCAATAAAAACAAAATAAAAGTCAGCTCAAAGGATTTGAGAGTAGGGATGAAAGCAAAAATATATCACAAATAAATAACCAAAAGGTTTTGCTTTTTCTCAGTTGCACAAAGAAGACTAAAATAGAACCAAATTTATATTCACACTAATAATCACATTTGACTATGAAATGCAAGTGTGCTGATAAGATGCCTTTTATGTTATGGAGGAGGGATGTTTCCATTCCTGAATAGTATGTTTGGTACGCGTCTGATCACCCTATGTGTAAATCATCTATTAAACACTCTGTCAACTGCTTTTACCCAAATATGAGTCCTCTTTCATCTTTAGGAAGAAAAATCCATATGTGAAGCATCCAGATTCTCACAGAGAACGAGGTGGTCCTGTTTAAAATCACATCAATCAACACCATCTCGATTATTCAAGAGTTTGATCATGATATTTATTTGCTGATATCCTTTTTGGAATGTTTTAGTGTTCAGAACCACCCCCCACATCAGCCTCATTGGATAAACATTCTTTGATGTTATTCCAATTGCTCTATGAGTGACTATAAAAAGCTAAGAAAACAACAGCGAAGGTACTTAACTAAGATGCACCATCTCCCTTCCTCACATTTTTTTTTCTTTAGGGCAAGGCTATTCCTTTTAATCTTTACTGATTCAGTTTGGAACCAAGATTGTTCTTTCACCCATAAGCATCACCTTAGATGAAAGCCCATAATAGGTACTTAGCAAATATTGTCTGATTGAATAATAAATGATTGAGTTACTGTCAAAGTTTCTAACAAGAAAACTAACAGTGACTTTTTTTTTTTACATTTCTAAATGAATAGCAAGTTCAGCAGAGTGACATTTTTCAAAACAGAATAAATTAGTTCCTAGTTGAAATAATTTTGTATAGGTAGTCTTATATTTCTTTCAAACTATTAATATAGGAGCAATAAAGTCTCCCAGATATTTCCTGCATTCAAGCGCTCATTCTATGTCAGAGAATAAACTCAAGGTGGGGGACATCGGAGTGGGGCTGCTGCAGCTCCCAGATGCATTGTCTGTGTGTGGACAGCACTGATAGTTTTAGGATACAGATATACTCATGCATGGAGTGAGTTCTGAGAGTAAGAAGAATATAATTTCTTGTCATTGCTCAAGAAGCTTCAGCAATTGTGGGTGGTTGAACACCTCTACAAGAGGCAACACTCTGCTAGAGTTCAGAATACGGGCTATCAGTCGTGCAGACTTCTGTCAGAGGATGGCTCTGCTCTTCTCCACCTTTGTGATCTTAAAGAACAGCTGGTCCTTGCAAGCAGCAGTTTCAGCATTTGTAAAAATCAGAATAGCAATTTCTACTGCACAGGATATGTGTGAAGCTTTTGTAGAATTTCTTTGAAAACATAGCGTACTGAGGAAATAATAACTTTTCAGTATTTAAAAGGTAACTCTGCATTAGCTACTTTTTTTTTGCTGTGATAAAACACTATGACCAAGGTAATATATAGAAAGAAGAAAAAAAGTGATAATAATATTGATATTTACAATGACATAGAATACATCATTTCATCAGAGTAAACAACCAAGAAAATGAAAATACATCACAGTTATGACACAAAACTTTATAGTTCTATAGGTTCTGGGACCTTCCTATGAAGTATAAATATATAACATAAGATTTTATGATATAAAAGTATATTAAGGGGCTGGAGAGATGATTCAACACTTAAGAGCACTGGCTGCTCTTGCAGAGTACCCAGGTTCCGTTCCCTGTACCCACATGGCTGCTAACAACTGTTCCAGGTGATCTGACGCCCTCTTCTGACTTCCGCAGACATTGCATGACATGGGTGAACTTGTATACACACAGGCTACACATATATACACATAAATCATTTTTAAAGTATATTTTAATATACTGTGTATTAATTAAAGGTTAAGTGGCCATTAAAAGTGTTCCAATGTATTTATCTTATGGCTAGTCAGATTTATATTTATATGTAAGCAATGCATTTAAATATAGTAATTTCCCTGAGAAATCAGTGCTACACTGGCTTTTCCTATAAAGGTAGGCATTTTATATAACCATTTCTAAGGTTACTTTTCCCATGATTGGTGGGTTATGATGTTTATGGCACCTTAAAATTTCAATAAATTAGAATTTCAAAGGTGGAATCTTGAGGTGCCTCTACATTTCTATCTTCTTAAAAGTCCTGGAAATTCTTTGCGCAAATAGGACAGCTTCAGCTTAGACATTAATTCTCTGTGGCCTGGAAAAGCAGCCTGCAGGAGTCCTTGTCAGGGTCTAGATTTGTTCATGACCCATAGTAATTTGGATCGGTTGTGTTTGCTTAAAATCTTCTTTGGCCTCAAGGTTTCAACCTCCACCTGCTGTTTGACATTCCTCTCCAGATTCTTAAAAGTCCTGTTTACATCAAAAAGGAATTTTATGCCTTAATAGAAAGTAATCATGAAAGAACACACTTGTCAACTTCCCTCCCCAGTAGCAGATTTTTGGCTTCTTTTCTCTACTTTGAACTAAGGTAGCAATTTAGTATAGCTTCAGAGAACATGTAAAAGTAACACTTCCAGGATATGCTCTTTCATTTCTAAGGTCGACAGTACATTTTATTAGGTTACAGTATGATTTATGAGTTTGGTTTCTCTCAAACATAATGTGATCCCTATGCCTCTGTAATTTTTAATCAGTTTGTCCAACCAAATTGCTGTTGGCATTTTTTAAATGATTTTTTTTTTTTTAGCTAACGCATGCATATAATTGCTTGGTAGAACATGGTACCTAAACTTTAGACATCAATCACAGAAACAGAAACTTGCACAGAGTTTGGGAGACTCAATGTCAGAGTTTCCTGCTCCTGAGGAGAACCTCCAGCAGTCACAGAAAAGGTTTGGCACAACTGACAGTGTCTCTATTCCTTGCCGGGAACAGAACACACACCAAGAAATGTCATGTAGAGGCCATGCATGAGAGATCAAAGTTATTAGTCAACTTCAACAATATGGAACATGTTATTCACACATCAGAAACTATTTTATCATATTAGAAACCACATTCCTTAGAGGAAAAAAGAGGGTTTGAAAACATCATTTATTTGACAGGACCTATCTGAGTCACATGTAAATCTTATCAGCAGATTTCTAGAGGAGGGTCATATAACATGTACCTGAGGCCCCTAGTTTTCTATCTTCCTTATGTTTTTGTTGTATAGAGCTAGGAAGGAACTGTATGGTGACAAATTTTTAAAAATGACCAGAAGAACTCCCAAGACACAAAGATCCAGGTCAGTCTTCCCTTGAAATCTTATCTATCTAGTGTTTCCAAGGTTTACAAGGTTCTAGTACCTCTAAACCAGCTTTATGTGTACAGTCTGCTGACAAAATATGCTTCACAGTTCTCATCTAAGAGAATCAGCATGTATGCAGGGCTCAAATCACTTCACTTTCCATTTCCCTTTTACAAGTCTTTATTTATGAAATGGATCTTATGAAAGGGGTATATCAAGGACATAAGGGGCTGGAGAGATGGTCCAGCAGTCAAAAGCACTAGCTCCTTTTGCAGAGGACCTGGGTTTGGTTCCCAGCACCCATTTGGCAGCTCACAACTGTTTGTAACTCCAGTTCCAGGGGATCTGATGCCCTGTTCTGACCTCCACAGGTGTTACATGCAGAGGTCATACCTGTGCAGGCAAAATACTCACACACATAAAAAATAAAAAAAATTCTAAAAATAACTTTAAAAATATTTATATTTCAGTTGATCAATAAAGTAGACTGTGAACTCAAATTTTGTATCAAGCAGATATTCAGCATTCCACAAAACTTCTCTGTGAGATAAGGTGTTCAGTTTCTACAGAAAACCATCTTTCACTTTATCTGAGAGAACATGTTTTCAATATTGAAGAGCTGTGAACACAAAATAGGTGATTTGTAATTTTCTTTTAAGCATTCCATCATGAACCAAGTAATGTGAGCAGTACACAGCTTCTCCAGGTGCTGTCATTCAGAATTTAAAAATCATTCTCTGGTGGATTGGGAGAAAATTACATTCATGCTATTTGCAAAAAGAACCACCTACAAATTTATGGCCAGTTTCCTAATAGAAAAAAACAAAACAGAACAAAGCAAACCATCATCTGAAAGTTAACTAAAGGAAAACCCTGAGCTAAGCATATCACATAGAATTAAAATGAAGAAACATTTCAGCAATTCAGCTGTTCTGTTTCTGAGCCCTAGAGTATGACATCTCCCTGGTACTTTATGTAAAAATGGAAAAGTTTTAATTGATTAGGAAAATCTTAATCATACATTTTATGTACACATCTGGGGAAAAATCTTTAAGGAAACAAGTTCCTGAGATATGGGCTGTGGTAATACAGACATGCATCCACAGCAAATTTTGTCAGTGATGCCCTCAAAGAAGGACTTGGCAACTTTTAGAACACCCTTCCATTTCTCACTTGGGCTCTGATTCTAGGTGGTGTGCTGGGAAAATCTAACAACTTCAGGAAAAAAAAAAAAGCTCGTATATGTAGCTTCTGATTTTTTGTCATGTTACTATTCCCATGTGGCTGATATTAGGGTAATGTCATTAAACATTGTTAGGGGAAGGCAGCGCCAGGGCCCAGGAGCCATGCAATGCCAGCCCAACAGAGCATTCCAAATTCTATTTCAGACAATCAGATCAAAGGAAAGGAGAGTCCAGATAATAAGGGATTCTAGGTATACATCAGTTTCCAGAAACTGAGCATCATAGAGAAACTGAAATGAATGATCCATCAATGTAAATACTCTGTGGAAAATCAAAGTGACCATTTTTGATCACTAAAAAAAAAAAAATTCTGTGAAACATTTAATAGAGGTGTGTATTCCTCTTGAAGTTTTAGTGTCCTTAACCTGGAGAAGGCTTGGCAAGACCGGATGGCTACTTGGCACAACCAAGCTAAAAGTGCAAGTACTTTGGGGATCCCCATTTGAGCCTAGAGTTACAGCCGTAATAAAGAAACCTAACCCTTTTATCTTGTAATCTGAAAGTTCATGCCATCAGTATACAGTTGAATTTATATGAGAAACGTTAACATGTTTGTTTGAAATATAATGAATTTTAAAGATCTGTTTTTGCTATTTTTTAAGTATGTATATATGGGTGGTGGTATGTACATGTGCGTATAAGAGCCTACAAAGGCCAAAGGCATCAGATGCCCCTGGAGCTGGAGTTACAGGAGGTTGTGAGCCACCTTAATAAGGGCTGCGAATCAAACCCTGGTCCTCCAGAAGAGTAGAATGCTCCACATAATGATATTTTTAAAATTCACATATTATCATATTCTGTGAATATCAACCCTGTTTAATTTTGTTAGTAATTTCAGAAATAATGTCCTGATAAAATGATTCAGATATGTCCTTTAATCTCTGTAACTGAGCTATCCAAACTTGGACGTGGAGGGTTGTTTTAGGTGTGTACTGTTTGTTTGTTTCTTTTAGTATGGCCAAAAATTTTCCAAAGTTATTTCATGTTTTTCTAACAACCCCTGGTTAAATTTTCCATAGACCTAAAGCTTAGAAGACTAATTGGAATTCAAACATCTAATCTTTCAATACAATTTGGTGTGTACAAATTTTAACTTTTAGTTGAGACCCTGCGTTAAACTACCTTACACCGTCCATTTTTTTCTATTCAGACTCACCAAGCTTAAGTCCTCAAGCCTTTGCAGTGTTTTCAAGCATAAGCAAGAGTTCATCCGCTTGGTCCTTTAAGTAATCTAAAGACAATAATACTTCCCTGAAGCTTGTTGCTGTCCTGGCAGTCACCTCTAATCCCTTCCTCCAATATTAAGACATGGTTCTACTTGAAATACCATGTAATTCAAATTACAAGCCCTGCGTTCTCCCTGGTAGTAAGCCAAAATACTTGAAATGTGCTTATAGTAAGCATATTCTGAACTAAGAACTGTCATGCCACAATATGGGATAAATTATGGTCAGTGTTCCAGTTCATTCAGGAGTCCACTAGCATTAAGCACAACATGAATGACTCTCGAATGAGTTCATGTCCAGTGTCTTCTGCCTTCTCCAGTAATATCTCTTTGTTGTACTGTTCTTCGGTGCATAATGCCTTCTAACTCGCATATGCTCAAACCATTTTGGAACAATAAACTATAGCATAAATCCCATGGCTTTAGATTAAAGAACTCTTGACTCAACCCCAGCATTTACCAGCTCTGTCACTATGAATATTTTATCTTCTTAGCTTATATTGCCTAACTTTAAATAATGGGAATAACAAATCTTCCTAGTTGGAATACTATGAATATTAGCAATAGTACCAGCAAAACTTCTAAACAAAGCATGTGTATGAAAAGACACTGAGTTCATAAACTGTAATGTTAATGAGATGTGGTAATTAGTTCTTAAAAAAGGCTCTCATTCTCTAAGAACAATGCCCCCAAAATATCAGCCTATTGATGTGAATTTGAGAATTTTCTCTTTGTGCATCACCTGCAAGTTTTAATATTTTGTGGTGATGAAACGTGCACAGAGCTTTCTATTCTAACCACCTGAAAGTATACAACTGGGTGAACCAAGTATGCTAACAATTCGGTACAATAGTCACCATTTTTACCACCGCAAAAGAAAACTCTCAAACTAGCAAAAAATCTTTTTTCATTTTCATATTCCTCCACCTTCTGTCAACCCTTCATCTGCTTTCTGTCTAAGAATTTTCTTTTTCTGGATATTTTGTATAAATAGATTATAGGATGAGTGACCTTTTATGTCTGGCTTCTCTCACCTAGCATGTTTTCGATGTTAATTCATGTTGAAGCATATACCCAAATGTCACTTCTCATCCCCAAGTAATAGTTCATATTATATATGTAATATGTTCGTATGTATATGTATATGTAATAGTTCATATGTATATATATGCCACAGTTTATCTATTCATGGACATTGAACACTTTCTGCCTTTTGGCTATTGTGAATAGTGTTGGTTTGCCTAGTCATGAAAGCTTTTGGTTCTAGTCTGCCTTTGGTTGCTGTGACAAAACACTATGACAAATACCAACGTGGGGAGAAAAGAGTTTATTTAGCTTAGATCTCTCTGGTCATAATTCATCACTGAGGGAGGCCAAGGTAGGAACTCAAGGCAGGAACCTGGAGACTGGAGCTGAAGCATAGGTCATGGAGGAACGCTGTTTACTGGCTTGTTCCCTGGGCCCGTATTCAACCTGTTTTCTTATACAACACAGGACCACCTGCCCAGAGGTGGCACCATCCACAGTGGGATGGACCCTCCCACAACACTCAATAATCAAGAAAATGCCTCACAGACATGGCCACAGGCCAGTCCAATGGAGGCAATTTTCCCCAATTAAGACTTCTTATACCTATATATGTCAAGTTGACAGCCAAAGCTGTTCCGCATACTCTTATATTCAGTTCTTTGGAATATATACCTAGGAGTAGAACTGATGGATTATATGATCATTCTACATTTTGTAGCTTTAATTTTTGTGCTTAAAAATTGCAAAGTGAAAGTTAATTATAAATTCGCCATACAACTCAGCAATTCTGCTCTTAGCTCTCTCTCTTGAGAAGTAAACACCTGTACTCACAGAAAACCTTCCATGTGAATCTTCACAGAAGCATTATTCATAATAGCCAAGAATTATCAACAATCTAAATATCCATCATTTCATGAATAAACTGTGGTGTAACCAACAATGGAATACTACTGTTCATCGATGCTGTGTGCAGTTTTTCTTTGAGTTATAACCTTCCATTTTGGAAGGAGGCCCTTTGAAACAACACAATGTTCTAAAGGAAAGTAAAGAACAGGATGTTCTAAAAGAAAGTAAATAATTTAGCAGTTTCAGATAGACTCAGAAACTGACCAGATTCCCTAGGCTCCTCCCTCCCTGTGCTGAATAGCTTTAGTGTCAACTTGACACACCTGGGTTGAGGGAGCCTCAATTGGGGAATTTCCTTCATTGGACTGGCCTGTGACTGTGTACATGGGGCGCCTTCTTGATTGTTGAATGATATTTGAGGGCCCAGCCCACTGTGGGTGGTGCCATCCCTGGGCAGGTGGGCCTGTGTTGCATAAGAAAGCAGGCTGAGCAGGCGCCAAGGGAGCAAGCCCGTAAGCAGCATTCCTCCATGGCCTGTGCTCCAGCTCCTGCCTCCAGGTTCCTGCCCTGAGTTCCTACCTTGGGCTCCCTGATGAGCTGTGACTTGGGAGGTGTAAGCTGAAATAAACCCTTTCCTCCCCATGTTGGTGTTGGTCAGAGTATTTTGTCACAGCAATGGAGAAAAAAACCTAGGACACTCCCCAAGCATATATTACCCATAAGGACAGCCCAGAAACACTCTGACAGTCTCAGCTGCCTAGAAGCTCAGACTAAATGAACTACATGGAAAAGACACTCTCCAACCTGTCAAGCTGCCTGAAAGTTGTTCAGAGTGGTCAGGGTTTCCAGCTTTCTTGAACTGTCATCCGTACTGGGGTGGGCTTTGGTGATAAGCTGTCTTTGAGTCATTTCTGTTCCTGTAAGTTACCCCTGACCCATATTCCTGTAAATTAACCTCAGTAAAACTCATTGGTTCACCAAGATGTGTTTTGATGATATCCTTCCTTTGGTCTGTCATAGGTTCCCTATCTGGGGTGAGTAGACATTTGTTCATGTCTCCCCAGGAATAGGGCCATAAAGCAACCAACAAAAATGAATAAAATGCTGATCACAACATACCATGTGATCTCATAAATGTTAAGTTAAAGGAAAAAGACAGAAGATCATCTATTTCCCCATGTTAACCACAACTACCTGACTCTATAAATTCATCATCATATTCAAAGATAACAAAGGCAGGCTGGAGATATGGCTCAACAGTTACAGGCACTTCCCAGCACCCATGCCAGGGAGCTCACAACCCCTTGTAACTCTAGCTCCAGCGGAGCCAATGCCCTCTTCTGGCCTCTGAGGGAACTGGCACAGATATGGCATATATAGACACATAAATACACATAAATAAAAACAAATTTCAAGGTAAAAGAGGCTCTAACTGATATCTGTCACCTCTAAAACTGTTCTCCATTCAAATTTAATTACATCAAGTCACCTAAGTCATCAGCAGATCAGATCATTTCTTCTAATATTCCAAATGAATGAAACATAGTCAGGGGTATCCAGAAGATCCTTGCTGCTTCCAATCTAGTATTTAAGACCCATAAGCTGTCATCATTTCAACAACAATTCAGTAACAGACTATGTGGGTATAGTCTCATAGGTCTACACTCACTTCCGGTCATAACTACTATGATTTTCCCAGAGGAATCCTATCTGTTTTTCCCAGCCAACAATAGACAAACCATTAGAGTCATATATGTGGCTTTACAATCAGACTCTGGCTCTCAAGATGTGCCTGGATCATCAATATTATCATGAGATAAACTAAGTGCATTCCAACCAGAATGACATCAATTTTGTCTTAACCCATAAACATAATTCTTTTTCTGATCTAAATTACAGGGGCCAAGGAGTCTTACCGTAATCCTGGACTACACTTCTATTAGTAAGTCCCCCAATAAATTATATTCTGTGTACCCCATATTGTCTGCCTTTGTGTCACCTGATGGCTCCTTGGAGCCCATCCTTACGTATAAGATTGAGACATTCTAAAATACATGCCATCTGTCCCAGCCATACAAGGGTCTATGGTCCTTGCAATAAGCCATTTATTCAAAATCCCAAGGCTTACGCACTCATTCTTCTCCCTAGTATTTTATGCTTTCTTTTACTGCGTTAAAAAAAATAAAACACCTTCACAATATTTAGGATTCCTGACAATTTCCATTTTCTTAGGAGTTCTGTGTTATTTTTAAGGTTATACTAGTGTTTGTATTAGTATTTGTCAGAATCATTTATTTTTACCTTTAAACACATATGATGCTGGGCTATAGAGAACTGGTAAACAGATGATCTGAGTTTTAACAAACTATTTAAAGTTGTGCCCTCAAGAAAGTTTAATTAACCTTTAAATAATTTGCTCATCAATAACAGAGGCAATATGCCATCCATTTGTTGTGAAAATTACATATCATTCACAAGCACACTGAGAATAACAACTCTCACAGTAAAAGAAAATCAGTCAATGTCCGTTCTTCTTACAATTTGTATTACTTTTCTGCACTGCATTTTAATCTGTTTTCTAGTGACTGTCTTAATCCTTATGCCCAGAATATAACATTTGATAATAGAAATTATTCCCAATACGATTTTTTATTCTCTCCATCATTGGAGAGATATGACTGCAGAAATATTTTTGTTAAATTCTTGATTAACAGATTAATTATTTTAAAGATCTGAAAAGCATAGTTTCTGCATCTTTCCTGAATGTTAGAGATAGTTCTATCGCTTTCCATTCCTCTATGAATTTCTATCCTCTGAAGCTTGTTTGCACTTGAACCCAACAGCCAGAGAGCACTAACAATAAGAAACAACCCAGTGATTTGCAGTCAGGCAGCATCATCACGTAAGTATAAGAAAATGCTACATTTTATTTGCAGACCTATAGGTGCATCATTTGTTTGTGCATTTGTTCATCTACATAGCTATGACCTGGGGTCAAAATGAACAGAACTAGTTCCTAATTCAAGATTTTAGAATCTAACAGATTTGCACAAACTAATAACATATTTTCCATAAAAGTCAAAGCACATGAGAGGTTAGTGGGCACAGCAATGCAACAACATAGGGGAATGAAATATATATATATATATATGCACACACATACACACAAATACTGGGAAAACTACAGTCATAGGACTAATAGAGGCTATGATTGTTATCTGTGAAGTGAGGCTATAGAATATTTATGTATGGAATCTCAGCACCAAGTTGTTTAATCACAAGGCATACACAATGCTTGAAGAGACAAAATATAAGGTTCAAAGATGGTTGAGCCAGTTTATTGAGACTCATGAATATAAAACCCACTAGTTTTAATGTAATTCTACCAATTACAGCAACATGACCAAATGTTTTATTTTATAAATATCCTCTTGGGTTTTTGAAATTTTTGTTTATTTATTCTTATGTCTGTGAGTGTTTTGTCTGAATGTACATGTGTCACATGCAGGCATTGCCTGAGAAGGCCAGAATAGGGTGTTGGATCCTATGGAACTGGAGTTATGGATGGTTGTTAGCCACCATGTGGGTGCTGGAAACTGAACCTCAGTCCTTTGTAAGAGCAGCCAACACTCCTGACCACTGTGTCATCTCGTAGCCCCATTTTAGATTTTAAGAGAATGAGTTGATGGAACATAAGACTGAAGGCCTAGAGATCATTTTCAGAATGGTTTGGGTAAAATGTGGTTTGGCTTGGCTTGGTTTGGTTGGTGCATATAATTATGATCCTGAGGGACATATCCGGAAGGGAGAGAGTTCATCTTAGGCAACAGAAGTGATGAGTGTGAATGACATCACTCAGAGAGAGTAAGCAAGACAAGAAGACAAACAAGAAGCAGCACTGGCAATTCTAAGGGCAAAAAAGCAAGAGAGCCAGCAAGGAGGACAAGAAAAATGAGCAGACGGCAACATATCAGAAGAGGAGGCTATCAATGACCACATGAAAGGAAGCTTCCAGAGGAAAGGATGGCTCATTAACTGTGTCAGTTTCCACAGAATGATTGCAGAAAAAATTACAAATTCCATTTCTGTCTCTCTCTTTCACTCTGTCTCTCTTCCTTTCTCCTCTCCCACTCTCTATTACTTCTCCCTGCCATCAGCCCCTCTTCCTTCCCTCTCTTCATGTCCCTGTCCAACTTTACACACACACACACACACACACACACACACACACACACACACACACACACCCTCTGCCTTCAATATAGAAGGCTTCAGCAGATCTCCAGCCCTCAAGTTTGGACTTCCTTACCTCTAACGCCACAAGTCAAGGAAGTTTCTGTTCATTCTGAATTACCCAGACTACATTATAGACTAAGACAAATAGTAAATTTGTATTTTATCTGACAGTATAAATTCCAAAAGAAGCTTATTTATTTAGAGTTGAAAATGAATGGTGAGGAGGTTGCATGGAGATTTAATATAAGTGGAATGCTTTCTCTTGTAACCATTATGAGAAAATAGTGAATATTAACATGAAAGTGTGAGTGATAGCTATCTGGGAAAATACCTATTTATCAATAAGGGCAGAAATGGAAGTAGCAGCAGGTAAAGACGTTGAACACTTGGTGAGTTTTATTTTCCCTCAAATAAGTTCAAAACAAGAGTTTTAAGGGCATTCTGCCATGGGAGAGATTTTCAAGTTTGTTTTAGAAGATTATTTTCTACACCTGTTCTAAAAACACATTTTATATGTGCCTTATAAGTGCTGGGACCTCCTGCTTTCCAATCTTACTAAGTAACACTAAACCCAATTGTTTATACTTAGGCTGACACCATAGACAGGGTGGCAATCATACCCAATGCTCAAAACTAGTGTTACAACTTCTCTATTGAATCAAAAATATTTCTAAAAAGATCGACACCAGAAGGGCAGGAAAGGGGGTGCATTCAGGAGGCTGAAGAAGGAGGATCGTAAGTTTGAGGGCAGTCTGAGCAATTTAAGAACTCTCTTAACAAAAATGGGCTGGGGAGTCTGGATCAGTAGAAAAACATTGCTTGCATGTAGAAGGCCCTAGGTTCAGTTCCCAATACTGAAAAAATAAACACAGACATATAGTAGAAATTATACAGGCTACATCACCCTATAAACAGACCTCAGCAATCTGGGAGGTCTCCAAGACACTGGACTAATGATATAAATGAAATCAAAGGAGTTATCATGCTACTTTTTAAGTATATAATTCCATTCTTTTTAGGACAATAGAAACTTAGGAAAAGTATCTAAAGAATAAGAACCAAACTAAAGAGCTTCAGAGTTTTCCTCCTCCAGTTCGATTTACCGAACACTTCTTGAGTGCCTCTTCTCAGCAGGGTGCTGGGTGTTGAATGTCTTGAGATTAATTATTGCTCATTATGATAGAAAATTCATCTTCTCTTTTGTTACATTGTTTGTTAAAATATCCTAATGTTGATCATCACATCACAGAAATCTCTGTACTGACATCAAGCTGGGATAAGACAATCCAGTTACTCATTCCACAAGCGACACTGCCATCTATTTGCTGAAATTCTAAAGGCATTCAGAGCAAGCCCAGAGGAATTATGTGGTGCTCTGAGAGTCGGGGTGACATTCTCTGACCTTCTTTTCACATATTTAAAATAGGAAAACAACAGTACTTATGTGTTTTGTGGACTAATATGAAATCATTTAATAAACTGAAATGTCCATATAAATGAGTTATTGATTTGTGAGAACTGGCCTCAGATGTGAGAAGACAAAGTTTGCCTTGTAGCTGTCTGTTTTCCTGACTGTGCTGAAACACAAGTACAAATTTGACATTTGTACATCACAGCTGAGGAAAGTCTTAGGAACCACAGATAAAATGAGTACATTGTGCTTGAATTCCCGATAGACGAAGGATGGATTATTAAGATATTTTGCTTTCCCCTTATGTCAACAGTTCTATGAAAAATTCACTGGGCCAAAAACTGGAGGGCATAGGACTCCTGTTGTCTAGTAGGAAAGTAGTCAAATGTGGAGTCAGAAGGTTTTCCTCAGTGTAAACTGGGTGTTGTTGAGTGTGAGATCCTGAACAAATTAGAAACTTCCCAGGGCAGAGTTCCTCAGAATGAGTCAGAAGGTTTTCCTCAGTGTAAACTGGGTGTTGTTGAGTGTGAGATCCTGAACAAATTAGAAACTTCCCAGGGCAGAGTTCCTCAGAATTTTGACAAAAAGAAGGAAAGTAGAAATCTGGAATTTTACAAATTTAGATGAGGAATACTATAGATAAAATTTAATGTTCATTTAAAATGAAGGTAATAGAACTAGTCAGAGTCTATCCTTAAGTAAGAGATTCTTTCTAAAGAATTTCTAACAATTTTTATAATATGCTGAACTTTTCTTCCTTTTTTTCCTCTTTCAATTTAAGTTAAAAGATGAAGCAAATATTTAATTAAATTTCTAAGAACTGAATTTATCAGACACACTTGGAAATTAAAGTAGAAAATTATAATTTTAGCCTCTTAAGTCTAATCTTATCAGTCTTGGAAAAGTTTAATGACCTTTGGTTTAACGTGATTGGATGTGCTTCATTTTTACTTGATCAAAACAAATGCAATTTTCAAGTTCTTTTTAAAAAGCGTTCCAAGTTTCCAAGATAAATTTTTCTGTAAAGGATGTGTTCTGGTTCTTTAAGTCATGGAGTCCTGACAGTGATTAATAAACAAGACAAAACAATTGCATGATAGAAAAGGAACAGAAAATTGCACATTTCACCAGTACTGTAAGAAAATAAATACTCAAATTCCAGAGTAACTGGAATTTTAGTATGTCCAAAGGTTTTATAAAGAAGGGAAATTTTCATTTTTAATATAAACCATACCCACAAACAAATGACACACAGAAGATAAATAATACAGGGACTGATATGGGTGACAGAGAGCAGAGGTCAAAAAGTGTGTCCATGCACAAACATGTACTCTGTGGCCTCTAAAAACAGGTGACAGAGTGGCATGCCAGAGTGCTCAAGACACCACTGCTGTGGTTTTGGAGAGTGACATACCAATCACACTCCATCATTTGCTGACATTACATTCTGTAAGACTTCTTCTTTTCATCTGAAGGTGGAGATAAACAAATTTACCTCACACGGGGATTGAGGGCATTTTAAAAAGTTTCTATAAGTAATGCTCTAAAAGAACTATAGCAAACTGTGACCCATTCTCAATTAATTTCCCTCTCTGTATATCAATCAATATCTACAGCAGTGAATACTCATCAGGGAGGCTTGACCTCCTAAAAGAGTAGGCTCTTCATCTGCCAGCTGGGACTCCTCGGGATGGACAGTGGTGAAGAGAGATTCTAATGAAATGTGAAGTGATGTCTAAGTGGCAAATGTGATTGCCTTAGCCTAGTTGCAGGAGAAAAATCCGGGATGGTCCCCAGCTTCCTGCATCATTTGACTTGGAGACCCAATGGTACAATTCTAGAAACTGCAGGAAAGAAGAAATTTCTCAGAAGAAAGGAGTAAAAATAAAAAAGAGGTTTAGATTTGGAAACCACAAAGGGAATGGAAAATATTTCAGAAACAATTAGATTCAGCCAAAGCATTATTGATTTTCCCCATGTTGATGAGAGACTGGGTCTAAAAGGTTGTGCCACAGGAAGGCCCGGTGCATAAACAGAATTCTGGCCAGAGGCTAACAACTTGTGTTCCCAGATCTGTGCATGGTTTCCTCTCATTTTAGATTCCTTTGGCTACAAGTGATCTAGGCTAGAATATGTTTGCCTCTTTCTTCTTGAAGGGTGAACTCTGCATGACTACTTCTCAAATTTTATCATTTTGAAAAGAATCTATTAATTCTTATTTACATTTTCTTGACATCCATCAATATTCAATAACTGTTCTGTATTTCCTTCCTTGATAAAGAAAACTTTCCAGTAATTCTCTTTCCAAAAATGTCTTACTATTTTTGAAAGTTGAGATTTCAATTCTGCTCCTAATTTATGAGATTCTTGAAAATACTATTTAAGCATTACTGATGGAAATGATGCAAAAAAATTATTAGACAAAATACTTGTTATATAAACTAGCCGAATTAATTCTAAAACTAGTAAAAACTTTCCTGTATTCTGGGAAAAGGCTTTACTCCTCTTGAAAGATCCAAATACTGAACTTTGCCTGGCATGGTAGTGCTCACATGTAACCCTACCTCTTGAGAGTCAGAGGCAGGAATTTGTAAGTTTGAGATCAGTCTAGACAAAGTGAGACTCTCTCAAAAACAACAACAACAACAAAGAAAAACAAAAGCAAACAAATAAAAAATTGAGCTTGTATTTTGCAGACAGTATACAAGAAGATATTTTCAAGCCTGGTCCAAAGGGCAGCTAGTTATTATATGATGGCTTAAATCTTTGACTTTGCAAAACAAGATGAAAATGAAGGACTATTTCCTTCACATTAAACCTGTAAAGCTATAATGACTGAAACAGAAGCAGCGAAAACTTCAGAGAGGCCTGCACTTTACTACTTTGATGATAGAGCAGATAAATTCACAGAATCCAGATTTGGAACATCTTGAGGTGGGGTCCCAATCTGGCTTTTGGTGTATAAACAGAAGACATCAAGGCAAGTTACCACACCAGAATCAATTTTAGTTCTTTCATCTATAAGCTGTATAAGAAGATCATTGTCATTTAAAAAGGATCTTATATCTAAAAAATTAGAATACAGTAAATAATAGTTGTGATGTTATTCTCTAGAGTAAATTACATCGCAAAGAAAATCTCATACTAATAAAGAAAGGGTACTCTAATAGTTTGAAGAGTAAATGTTCCCCAAGAGCACATGTATTGCAGGTTAAGACCCCAGTCCACAGTTCTATTGAGGGGTAATAGAATTCTAAAAGCTGAACCTAGTAAAAGGCAAGTTAGATCATTGTGAGCATGTGTTTAAAAAAGATATTGGGACCCTGGCCTCTCCTCTTCCTCATACTCTGCTTCCTAGCCACCGTGAACCAACTAAGCCTCTTACACCAAGCACTCTATCACAATATACCATGTGGCCACAGGGCTGAAGCAATAATGTGAAATGATCACAGACTAGAAACACTAAATCTGTGAATCAGTAAAAACTTTCATACCTTTGAAATCAGTTTATCTCAGGTATTTGTTCCAAAGACAGAAAACTTATTAACAGAGATGCATTCTCAAGCACAAGTGACACAAACAAATTTGGCTTCTTATTTCATAATTAATAACCACTAAAATGAACTAAAAATTGATTGATACATTCAAAAGAAATATGTAAACACTAAAGGACTTTAGAAAAAAGTCATATTGAAATCTAGTGCCATAGATGTTTCTTGAAGTATAAAAAAAGTTTAAATGGAATTACCCTACAATGGGGAACATTGCCCCCATCAGATATCACAGGCTACCACATAAAAAGCCCAATGCCAGGAATAGACTCCTTCATTTGGGCCTGTTGATCAGAGGGCACCCATAGACAACTCAAACAACACTGGCCATTACCATTGCTCTTGTCTATTTGTCAAAACTTGACAAGACCCTACTGCTGAAGTCTGAAAACAAACGAGAAGACAAGCTGGTACTGAGCTCAAAACTTTATCTCTACCGGCTAGCTTTCATAGTGCTGGAAGGTGCTATGCATGCTACGGAAAGAGAAAAGTGATCACCAACCTTTCCCAGTTGTGAATCTTCTCAATTATAATAGCAACTGACCTGTCAAGATATGACCAATAGTGCAAGAGTAGAATGACTGTTGTGGGAGTATCCAACCACTTTCTGTTGTATAGAAGGCCCACTTTACAGGGTGGAGCCCATATCTGGCATTGTTATCAGGCCTAGGAACCTGTGGCTAGAATGATCACTGACTAAAGGGGAGAGACTACTACCATTATTCTGCTAAATGGTCACAGTATTAAACTGACTCTTAATGACTTATTGTTATGCTCATATATTAATGCATCTCTCAACTCTTACCAGAGAATCTTCTTACAGAATATGGAGATTAACACAGAGATCCACAACTGGCCAACTTGCAGAGAATGATACTAATTTTGTGGAATTTAATAGTTATTTTCCCTTATACAAGTTAAAGAAATATTTAATTCTAAGAAAAAAATTTCCAGCAAATTCCCAAGCAAAATTTCCCAAGCTGGGAAAAAATGCCCAGCAAACAAGTCAAGTGGGCTTTGAAGTATTTTAAAGTGGTCTACAGGCATTGACTTTTAAAGAATTTACCCTTAGTTAAACTCTAAGACACTGTCTGTAATATTTGTGCACAGTTGTTCTCCAAAGAATTACTTCCAAGAGCAAAAATCTCAAGGAAGCCTAAATCAGTGTTTTACAGCCCTTTCCATTTATAAGAAAACACAGAAAATTAATATTTATGCTATACATCAAGGGTCCTGGAATAAGATGTTTGCCTGAGAGTAATATACAACCAGTTACCCAAGGGGCTGGAAAACTGAGGTCCCGATAACTGTCATCAGTTCCTCATCACCGATACCCTGAGACAACCAGTTGGGAACATCCCACCTAAAAGCCTGAGATTTGTTCAAGTATGGCAATACTATCTTACTGTCTCACACTAAAATTATACTTATACTTTGAAAAATGAGCAATAAAAAGATGAAGATTCCATTCAATTTTGTAAAAGCACATAGTAATTTGTTCTCACGAAAGCAATAACTTTCATAAAGGCAGTACTCCTTTAATATGATGTAACGATCAGCTTACTTGCAAGTATAATTCCAACTATAATTTTTCCCAAGTTTTCTTTGAATATGCATCATGTGAGGTAAGCATAATAGAAGAAATATATTTTTCAGTTTGTTTGAATAAGTGCATTCCTGAGATTTGAGCCATATGTGCAACCATTTTCTATAAAGAAAAAAAATCTTATCTACATAAATGTGGTTGAGAAATGAAAAAAAGTCTACAAGTGTGTAGAGTTCTGTTGGCAGGCTCTCTGTCCCCAGTCATTATTTAGAGTCTGTGCAGTTTTCTTCAGCCAAGAAGACACACATGTAAGTGAAATCCTTTTATGGAGAACTAAAGGCTTTTCCATCCCGGCTAAGGGGAGCCAATAGTAATGTGCTTCACAGCACATTTCCTGAACAATTTATAATCAGAAATATTGGGCTTTTCTACCCTACACAGACATAATCCAAAATGCTTACCTTCAACCTAGTTGCACAAATACAATAAATTTTGCAGTAGCCAGCAATAACTTTCATAAAGAATTAGCAAGAACTTCAAAATACTGAAAATGTAAAGAAATATATTTTCTGTTTTGCTTATCATTACGAGAATTGACAAAACCATGATGAAGTTCAAGGATATGAAGAGCATGCTAGCCCATGTCTTCTGTGTCATTTACCTAATTGTACTTGTTTGCACCCATGCATATTAGGTCACTTCTTGTCCCATTATCTTAAAACCTAAGTGTAAAACTTAACTGATCTCAAGAAACACTGCCACACTTTTACTAAGTGAGAAACAGTGAAACAAGATAAATAGACTGAATTCACTACCAAAGTCACAACCAATGTTTAAGGATTTCTTGTATCATAATTCACCATCTTAGCCATTTTGTCCAATGCAAATGTGACATTTAGAAGCTACATTTCAAAACCCAAACTATAATTTTTCCCAAGTTTTCTTTGAATATGCATCATGTGAGGTAAGCATAATAGAAGGAATATATTTTTCAGTTTGTTTGAATAAGTGCATTCCTGAGATTTGAGCCACATGTGCAACCATTTTCTATAAAGAAAAAAAATCTTATCTACATAAATGTGGTTGAGAGATGAAAAAAAGTCTACAAGTGTGTATAGTTCTGTTGGCAGGCTCTCTGTCCCCAGTCATTATGTAGAGTCTGTGCAGTTTTCTTCAGCCAAGAAGACACACATGTATGTGAAATCCTTTTATGGAGAACTAAAGGCTTTTCCATCCCAGCTAAGGGGAGCCAATAGTAATATGCTTCACAGCACACCAATAAATTTTGCAGTAGCCAGCATTAACTTTCATAAAGAATTAGCAAGAACTTCAAAATACTGAAAATGTAAAGAAATATATTTTCTGTTTTGCTTATCATTACGAGAATTGACAAAACCATGATGAAGTTCAAGGATATGAAGAGCATGCTAGCCCATGTCTTCTGTGTCATTTACCTAATTGTACTTGTTTGCACCCATGTATATTAGGTCACTTCTTGTCCCATTATCTTAAAACCTAAGTGTAAAACTTAACTGATCTCAAGAAACACTGCCACACTTTTACTAAGTGAGAAACAGTGAAACAAGATAAATAGACTGAATTCACTACCAAAGTCACAACCAATGTTTAAGGATTTCTTGTATCACAATTCACCATCTTAGCCATTTTGTCCGATGCAAATGTGACATTTAGAAGCTTCATTTCAAAACCCGTAGATGTTTTTAAAAATAACATTTGCATAGTCTTGGGCCAATATTTCCATCCTCAATGTTTTAGAAATCAACAGACCTGAAATGTCAAAAGGAAAAAAATCCCACCAGTTTCCGAATTTGGCTAGATAAACTTACCTACATAGAACCTAGTTTCAAGCAGTTTATTGGCATCCTAGATCCATGAGTCATAAAAGCCAAGTAAAATCCCACAGGAGAAAAGGGGAAAAATGATGGAGAAAATGGGCTGAGCAGATTGGGTGCTCATCACCATTCTTTAACTGAGATTCACACTACAATTACCTCCCAGCAATTTGTCAGCACTTTATTTGAAGTCACAAAAATTCATTAAAATTTAGGATTTCTATTTGGTGAGACAGTAATGAACATTAATTTCTTTTGTTTCTCATTTCATGAGAGTATAATTCAAACTATGCTCAGTCTTAATTTCATAAATACTGTCTCGTTTTCCCATAATACTATATAACATAAAAGAAAAAAGTACAACTTCTTTGTCAAGCTATTCAAACATTTAAACCAGTTTACATGGAATTATAAAACCTCTAAAATATGTGAAACCCTATCACTTGTAGCAATATTATACTTGAGTGTGAAAAAGAGTTCAAAAGTTTTCTTAAAGCATCAAATTATGAAGATGATGAAACAGACAAAATTTTATGGAGTAGAGTCATATGTGAGGAGTACTAACAGGGCTAAAGTAGGAGGCACAAAATTCATGGCTAAGTAAATAGTTTAAGGGTCACTCATATCTTATATAGAAGAGATACGGGTATATATTTTAAGTTGATTTCAAGTTAAGTTATCACTTTTTCATTTTAATTTTTCAAATGTATAGCTATATAAATGACTTATAAGAGAAGGGTTAATGCTGGGCATGGTGGTGCATGACTTTAATCCAAGCACATGCACGGGAGGCAGAGGATCTCTGTGAGTTTGGGGCCAACCTGGTCTACAGAGTGAGTTCCAGACCAGCTGGGGCTACAGGGAGACCCTGGCTCAAAAAGACCAAAAGAAAAAAGAAAAAAAGAAAAAGAAAAAAAGAGAAGGGTTAAAGATCTGGGGTGGTAAAAGAATTAGAAGAATGAATCCATACTACTTGGCCTAAAAGTAATCGGCAGGCCTTTAGAAAAGAGATATGGAAGAATGTCAGAAACTTGCCTATTATCAAGAGTCAGATGATCGCAGCAACTGCAGGTTTCCTTAAGTCATTACAATCAGTGTTCATTGTGTGGAGCAGAATTCCTCCTTTAATATAATTCCCCCAAACACAGGATTTAATATAAGAGGATTGTTTTTCTGTTAATTAGCATTCAGACAGGGAAAAGAAATACAGCAAAGACTCTTTATTGCCCCGTGCACTTATCTACTGTGTTTGATGAATAATTTTCTAAATTAACAAAGAACAATTCATCAAATTCCTTACAGTATAAAGAAATTCATTTGGGAACAATGTCCTTGCTATTAAAACTCTCTGAAGCACTAAGACAGCTGTTTGTGCTACAGGGCTATAAACACAAATGTTTCTTTACCTTCAAGTCCTCCAATTATCAAAAAGTTTACTACATTTAGATCTTATCCAAATTCATTCATCTTTAAGTTTGCATGCATGGGATTATGAGCAAATGCACCATGGACAGCAATTCCTGATTCCAGACAGTTAGGTCCAAATTTCACTATTCATGAGTAAAAGTTCAAAAACTTGGGAAAGAACATAAAAGGACGCCATCTACTTTGCCCTAGAGTGTCAGTGAAGGAGATGCTTTATTTATTAGTGCACAAAGCACAGTATCAAGCAAACTTAAGACCTGCCAAACCTGTCATTCAGTTGAGCTAAGTAGGCATTTTATCAAGACGACCTTTAGCATCTGGACAAAGTTGGTCCCAGGAAATGTGTTGTTTCCATTTTGCTTCCCTTCTCACTATTAGGACCTCCTTTTGGTCTGGACATCTGAGCCTCTCTGATCCCTCAAATTGTGGAGGACCTCAGCAAAACTACCCATGAACGCCAAACTTACTAATCTCTTCCTGTCATAAAAACTCACCTCTGAAAGTCCACTTCCTCTAATTTGTGTTTAATTGATTGAAAAATTCTATTCTTTGATACTGGCCATTGATGATGGCCTGATTCATAGCTCTTTTATATTGCCTATCGCTATTTAGCAGTGACTTAGAATCTAAAGGATTTACACACCGGGAAATATAAGTTGTGCACTGCAATCCTTGACCCAGGACACATCCTAAGACTTTATGGGACCTCAGTTTGCTCATTTAACATTAAACACAACTTACTTCACAGGATGGTTATCAAGGACAAAGTGGTAAGTCACAGAAAGGCAAAACACAAGGAGCTTTAATGGCAGTGAGTGGAATGCTTTCATAATTTTGAAGCGTTATGCAGAGCTGCATTGTCATCCGGACTGCTCTTGTTCTAGATAATTTTGCATATTTCTTCAAACAAGCAACACTCTTAATATAGAAAATTTAACTTTCAATAACTCCTGGGAATTTCAGGAAATCCTACCAAGAAGAGCCGTTACAGTTTTTGTCCTATTTTAAGTAAGAAATGATGACCAGGTAAAGTCTTATGAGAGTCAGCTTATGACAGACTAGTCATATTTGAATATTGAATAAAATAAATATTTAAAAGGGAAAAAGTAAAAAGCACGCTATTGAAGAGCAATTCTTTCCTAATTATCTTTTCATCTTCGTTCTATCCATACATATTTAATTACTATCTTTAAAAAATAGAAAATTTAACATTAAGAAAGCTCTAGGAATTGTGAAATTTAAAAAAAAGTTTTATGTAAAACTTCAGCAATCATTGATCTTAAACATCTGTCTGCTTATACTTACGAAGTTAAGCAGTCATGTTCAATGCCTCCAGCTTGCTATTTTTCTTCTGGAGACATTTTCTTTTTTGCTCACTCATTTTTAATAAAGGGATTTACCTGACGAATCCGGTTTTAATCTCCGTGGATCATATGTCCCCTAAGAGGCTTTCCAGAACATAGAAAAGGGGAAGAAAATTCCAGAAGAAGGATTTGCTTTGAAGAGTGGAGGCAGATAAAAACCTAAATCTAGTCATTGCCTTGACAACACTAAACTATAACATTTACAAAATATTCAGAAACTATTCTAAGCACAGATTAAGCCACGAGGGGAAATAATGTCAAAAGGGGTGTTATACCCCTTATTAATAAGCAACATCCAGCAAGAAAGATAGCTAACAGAGACAATGTATGTGGAAACTACCAAAGCAGGTTCACAGTATGTGAGACAAAGATGTAATTTTAGAGGATATGGCTGAAAATTTGCTATGATGTGTTTTGTATTTGTTATAGTATCAAAGAGAAGAGTTATTTTTGCTTTTATTCTCTATTGGTATTTAGGAAATGTTAAAAAAATTTTCTTGGTTTACTAAAAAATTTTAAAAAATACTACTAACGCATTTTTTAGGCAATTTATAGCCAAAATATCACTATTCTATCCTAAAATAATTAACTTTAAATTGATATTTTCCTCATACTAAAAGCAGCTGCTACTCTA
>NW_008357953.1:168032-170341 GCF_000622305.1 Nannospalax galili | reverse complement strand
TGACATTAAATGAAAGTGAAATATTATTAAGAATTCAAAATCTAATGAATGAATAAAAACAAAATTGAATGTGCTGTACAGCTTTAGTTGTCAACTTGACACACATGGTTAGAGGGAACATCAATTGAGGAACTGTCTCCATGGAATTGGCGTGTAGCCATGTCTGTGGGGCATGTTCATTTTGGGGGGGGTCTTGATTGTTGAGTGATATAAGAGGGCCCAACCAACTGTAGATGGTGCCACCCCTGGACAGGTGGGCCTATATTATATAAGAAAGCAGACTGAGCACAGGCCAGGGAAACAAGCCAGTAAGCAGCATTCCTCCATGGTCTGTGTGTCAGTTTCCTACTGAGTTCCTGCCTTGGCTTCCCTTGTTGATGTACTGTGAGTTGTAAACCAAATAAACCCTTTCCTCCTGAAGTTGGTTTTGGTCAGAGCTTGTTTTGTCATAGCAGTAAAGAAGCAGACTAGAACATTGGCTTACAACAAATTTTTAAATTAGAAAATTCAAATTTTCAGATCTTATTTAAATGAGGGTTAGAAAAAATAGAAAATTAGGAAAGTATTATTTGATCTAGTGGAAAGAATGCAAAAATCTCTGAGCCAATTTGAAGTCACTCACAAATCATTTGATCAAATAAAGTTAGTGTGTTTCTTTGGGATAATAGAAATTATAATAAAGTAAGCTAAATACTGTAGATAGGGTATATCTTGATTCAATAAAGTGATTGGAAACAGAAATCTAATACCTTTTCTATTTTAAAAAAATTAAATTTTGTTTTGTTTTGCTGTGACAGGATCTCATGTAGCCCACCCTGGCCTTGAACTTGCTATATAGCTAAGGATGACCTTGAATTCCTGAGTTTCCTGCTTCCACTGCCTAAGTGCTAGAATTATAAATATGAACCACTATGCCAGGCCTAACAGTATTCTTTTAGATATGATGGAGAGGCATAAACCGGTAGATTTCACAGCTGACAAAAATTAATTTTTCAAAAAATGATGACTGATGGCGCATCCCAATCTGAAGGACAACATAGCTTTACCATCATGGCATCAGGGATATATACTGAAGCTTATAAATGGAAATTCAATGAAAACCTGATTTATAATCCAAAATTATTTGTCCAATCACAGATCTCACTGTTCTCTCTGATGTGGGAACAATATTTGAGTAGCAGGATTGGCTGGGCCACTCGTGTTTTACAGACTTGACAAGTAAGAGTATATTCAGAGAAAGTTTCAAAGGTGCATATTTGAAACTATGCAATATAAGAATTGGTTGAAAGAATTATTGTGTTTGCTGAATAATCTGCCTCAAGTTGGGGGCTGCATGGCTCAATGGTTAAGAGTACTGGTTGCTCTTACAGAGGATCTGCGTTCAATTCCCTGCACCCACTTGGCAGTTAACAAGTGTCCTTAACTCTAGTTCCAGGGGGTCTGGTGCCCTCTTCTGACCTCCTTGGGCATTGCAGGCAACACACACACACACACACACACACACACACACACACAAAGAATGATAATCTGCCTCAGGTGCACACACACACACACACACACACACACACACACATATAATAGTGAAAAGAATAATAATCTGCCTCAGGTGTGACATACTGACATTTTCTTTCTTAGATTTATTGTCAACACAGGCTAGAGTCATCTGAGAAGAGAGTCCATGTGAGGGATTTTCCAGATCAGAAGGTCTGTAGGCATGTCTGTAGGGGTTTGTCTTGACTGGTAATTACTTCAGGAGGGTCCAGGCCACTATGAGCATAAAATTAAAAGGGAAGAAGTTGTGGAAACTTGGTAAGAAGACAGCCACCTCCAAGAACTCAGGAGAAATTCATCACTTGTCAGCACCTAATCGAGACTTATACCTCCAGAATCAAGAGGAATAAATTTCTATTACTTAAACCACCTAGTCTGTGGTACTTTGTTATGGCAAACTAAGCAAACCCATACAGAGAATATGTAAGCACCGTATGGACAGGGTCTAAAATGCAAGATTAAATTTCTGAGTATTATAGCAGCTCAGAACCTTTAACAGACTTATATTTAGAACATAGTTTTAGGTTTTCCTGTATTTATTCTTTTAACCTTCAGTTTTAACTTAAAATAAGAAACTGAATCCCTTTTGCCCCTCTTGAAGACACAATTTCACAACAAAAATCACAAGGACTTTAGACCTGAAAAATGTCAAGTATTAGTAATATGTAAACTTTCAGGATATGTAAAACATTTACTTTTCTAATAAGATTGATATAGTTCAATTTGTTGAGGTTTAAGGTGGCAGTTAATTAACTGTC
>NW_008357953.1:158905-167591 GCF_000622305.1 Nannospalax galili | reverse complement strand
AAAATAGTCCCATATTACCTACATCTATATGACGGATGTGCATATGTGATAGAAAGAACTGGTAGTGAAAAGGATAGTAACATAATTGACGTGCTTATTCAAAAGATCATGATATTTGTGAGTTTGAGGGTAGAAGGGCATTTACTCAGCTTTTGGAAACCATGTAAATGATCGTATTTCTAATTCAGAAGTGTACATTAAAATCTGGAAAGTACAGAGCTAGTCATCTTAATCGTACATATGAAGGAACAATTCTTTTGGTATTTATTTAGCTAGTTGTTGGTACACGTTTAGCATTAATGTCTTTTTTCTATATTGTAATTAATTTTATAATTCCTTATTATTGTCTTCTTTTAGAAGCAGAGGGCTAGACAATTTAAGCATCAATTGGTGTTTTCTAATTTAAATGGTATGAAAATGTGAAGAGATCAGAGAAAGGTACAAATGATTAACGGTGATAGATTTTCTATCTAAACACATCTAGCAAGAAGTTCTGACTGGTTCGCCTAAATTGTTATGCAAATAAAATGGTGGGGAGCCCTTCGATGTGTCTGCCAAGTTAGATTAATTTAAGTACCATGGATTCTATTGGCACTAAAGAATTCTGTAATAAGGATAGCTATACATAACATCTACAAATAAACAAAAACAGATACTGTCAACTTCCCTGCTTGAATTTAACTCCATACAGTGAAATTTAAAAATCTGTTTAGAGAAGCATATTCTAAAACATTGGACTTTTAAATTTTGATTTCTTAAGTTTATTAATATTAAGAAAGTCATTTGAATCCAAAATGAAAAATATGCTTTAGACTCATGAGCCAAAGGAGACAAATCTTTCTATTGCAGGAACTGTATATTCTGGAAAAGAAATTAGGACAGTATATCCTTCCAGCCCTTGATGGCCAAGGAGAAGAGAAACAAAGGAAAGCTGGACACAAGTCCACAGTCAGAGCTTCAGAATCTTGTAGTTATGTTTCTCTCTGATAATCTGGAATTTTTCATTCATGAAGAAAAGGTAGCAAAATCTGAGGGCACAAGTTTATCTGTATTATATAGATTATTATTACAGCAAACAGTTTTAATTTCATTTTTCTATTTAAACGATTTTATTTATTATTTTTATTTTATGTGTATGTGTGTATTGCCTGTGTATAGGTAAGTGCACCCGTGTTGTGCAATGCCCACGGAGGTCAGAAGAGGCTGTCGGATCCCCTGGGACTGGAGTTATGGACAGTTGTTAGCTGCCATGTGGGTGCTGGGATTCAAACCTGGGTCTTCTGCAAGAACAACCAGTTTAAAGGATCTCTCCAGCCCCAACAGTTTTCATTTTAGAACATAGAATGTCTACCACTATAAAACTAATTTTGGGAAAACCATAAATTAAGAAAAACAGTTTGACTACCCTTCTGAACAGAACATGATCATTAAAAAGTAGCAAGTTTTAGTTGGTAAAATAAATATAAACAATGAAAACTACACCAAGTTCAAAAACAGTAATTCAATTGCAAAGAATGCTTCAACCCCTCTCAGTGCAAACCAGCTGTAAGGGTAACAGGGACAGATCCTTTAAATAGGGATGCAAATTTGGCCTTACTTGCCTCCTCTAAGATTGAATTATATTTCACAGAGCTGTGGGAAAATGTTACATCGTTTTACAGCTTACTGGATACTGTTTTTCATTTTAATGAGTTGAAATCATTGAATAGAATATTGAATTAAATTATATTAAACTTTTACTTTCTACATTACAAAATAATTTACATACATATAAATATACATATATGAGATTTAAAAACACCCTTTCAAGGATTTGCTGAATTTTTAAAGTAAGAAGTGTTATGTATGTTCTCAGGTTCACAGTGAATAGGTAATAGTTTTAGATAAATGCAATCTCTGCTTGATTTTGTGTGTACTGATTCATTCATTTATCTGTTTATTCATATTTCTCTATATTTATTCCACAAACATTATAGGCCACACATAGACTATGTAGTTTCAAACCATATTAAATGAATTTCTACAATTTTATTGTTTCAAACCATATTAAATAAATTTCTACATTCATTTCATAGAATGTACTTGGGCACATTTACAGTGTTAGTTTATTAACAGAAATGTCTGAAGAGAGGTTGTGGGTAACTTTTCAGGGTTTTATGTTTTGTGCTTGTTTTGGTGCATTCTCTGGACATTTGTCTCAGATCTGGTGAAATCTGAGAGATGACAATGACCACTGAGCTTGGGGGTGAAGGCCACCCGTGAAGGGCTTACCAGAACATTTGAGGATTTCTATGGCTGACATTACTCTAAGTAACAAAAGCAAATGGGCTCAAGTAGACTAGTGACGGAAACTCAATCTAACAAATTAAGTAAGAATAAGAGGTAGGAATTAGGTAGGCAGTTAGGGTAAAAAAGACCCCAAAGAAAAGTAGCCAGTTTCTTGCCTCAAAGTCAAAATGTCCTTGGGCCACTTAGCAGCATACTATGCTCCAAAGGCCAAAAATGTCAAAATTAATTTGGGAGCTCTTATCAAATCCCTAAAAGACCACATTTTCTTAACGTGTCTTATGCTAGACATCAGCACCTTCAGGTTTAGACTAGGCCCTGTCTTCTGTATTCCTTGGGTTTGACACATAACAGGCTTTAGTCAGATCAGTTTACCTCAACAAAGCCATCACATAAAACTACACCTACTAAAAAGAAAAGTGATGGGGAGATATGGGAGGAGTTGGAGGGGAGGGAGTGGGCATGGATTTGATCAAAACACCTTACATGCATGTATGAATTTCTCAATAAAGTTTTTTTTAAGTTAAAAAATTTAGATAAATGTTTCATGCTTGGAGGGGTACATTTTTATGTGTTCTGAAGTACTTTTTTGGTGGTGGTGGTGGTGGTGGTGGTGATGATTAATGAGTGCAGAGGTGTAAACAATTATGTTCTTTCTGCTTCCAGAAAGTTTATCTTATAAGCAAGCATAGGTTTGGAGATACATGGTAATAATTGATTTTGTGAATCACATAAACTTAGGGAAATGAGTCCCTAAGTTTCTTAAGTAGCATATTAGCATGGAAAAATAAAGTGATTTTGCAAAAATAACTCTTCTAACTCTTGGACTAGACTTTTCAAGAAATCTTGACAGTTTACCACAAGGTTCAAATCCATTCATCTTCTTCCTGTAATCATTTTTACCATTACTGTTTGTGTAACAAAAATTTTTCTGTGCAAAATTAGACCTATTCATAGAAACATGTGTCTCAAGTTCACTGTGGATGCACAGTTACCATGAAAGTCAAGTTAGAGGTTTTCGATGAGAGTCCACGTTTGGCTCTCGTGATTTGGCTAACACAAGTGGAAAGGAATGTACCGACACAGAAACTCCTATTTTGCAATTTGCTAATTAGGCATTCTAATATTTGGGTGTAGAGAAAGCGGAATATAAACATTTCAAGAAAGGAGCTTAGATTTAATGAATGCGTTTTTTTCCAGGGGGTGTAAGTTTAATCAAAAACATGTTATTAAATGTGTTGTTTTATTTCCCAAGATATTTAAACCTCTATAATTCTCAGTAAATATGTACACGTAATTGTTAGAAGAATCCAGTGACTGATGGATTGGACTAGTATTGATTGAATTTAAACAATTTATGGTCAAGTTGTTAAACAATCTGTGTTGTGTTGGTTTTGTATTGGGCAGGAAATCATCAAGAAGCATGAAATCAACTGAGTTGAGAGCAAATACAGAGCAATTAAAAGGCAATTAGCAGCTGAGAAGAGGAAACAGTGGTGTGAGCTGGACATCAGGGCTACTTAACCTGACCTTGGAGTAGAGGATCTGAACAAGCAGAGGGAGGAAAAAGCTGCTACCACTCAGGATGGAGGGGGCTGTGTAGAAGTAATCACGCAAGATCCCCATGATGAGGCTCCAGGCCTAATCCAGCAGCAGAGTGCTGAACGGACAGTGTGAGCCTCCATGTTGCCAGTGATCCATGGTTTTGCTTTGTCAGGACTTAAAAGCCCCCCGATAATGTACCATGTCATTGGTACTGTGGGTGCTGTGATAATTCCAAGTACATGCAAATTATTATGTGTTATTTATATAATGCCAGTGCCATTGGCTTATATTCCTTTAGCATTTTCTTTTTAAATATTATTAGGTGCAGCTGACATATAAAATTATATGTAAAATGCATGCAAGTAAAATTCAAAATAAGATGTAAAATTGTATTATGTGGATATGATCTATAGTAACTGTAAATTATAAAGCACAATGATAAATATCCCAAAGCTATGACCTAACGGAAGAATCAGAGCACTTCTAATACCTCCATCTGCCTGGGGGCTCCCTGCTGACCCAGTCTCCCAGGCTCCCCGCATCCTGAGGATACCACCGCTTCCAGTCTGTCATTTCTTTCTTATAATATAGTTTCAGCACTTAGATATGTCAAATTACTCAGAACGGCCTTGGAAAACTAACTGCCTATTCCATTTGGTTGAAATCAGCCACAGTAGGTGTATTTACATCACAAAAACAATGGGTTCTGCAGACCGTTTTTTGCTAAACATTTACCATCACACCACTATATCCATCCCGTGTGTGTAGTTGAAACGCATTCAGCTCCCTATAGTGTAACAACTGTACAGTTCATTGACTTTCTAGTTCATGAACATGTTAACAAGACTTGTTCACATTTCCTGGTACATGAAAGTTATTTCTCTAAGACATTTACCTAGAACTGAAGTATCTGAATTTTATATTATATAAAAACTCAAAATTTTGAGACACTGGAAAACCTGTAAGTTGTTTTTACATCACAGGTAGTATGTGTACTTCGTCCCTCTGTCTTCACTAGCCCTTGGTCTGGACAGTTTCATAATTATTTCCAAAAAATGGTTATCAAGCAGTATCCCATACTAATCTTCATTTGATCTTTCCTGATCACAAGTGTAGTAAAGTATATTTCATGTTCTCACTGGCTGTATTTTTCCTTCTGTGAATTGTCTACTTATATACATTGGTTATTTTCAATGAATTTGTTGATCTTATTAAATTACAGTGATCTTCATATTTGAATACCAGTCTTTGGGCAGTAAAAACTGCATTTCAAATACATTTTCTCATTTTGTGGCTTTTTTCCTTCACATTTTTGAGAAATAGTTCTTAATTTTTTTTTTTTAATTTTAACCAGGGAGCTGGAAAGATGGCTTAGCAGTTAAGAGCATTGGCTGGCTGCTCTTGCAAAAGACCCGGGTTCGTTTGATACCCAACACCCACATGATGGCTAACAACCATCTGTAACTCCAGTTCCAGGGGAATCCAATGCCCTCTTCTGACCTCCATAGGCATTGCACAACATGGGTGCACTTATACACATGCAGGCAATACATTCATACATGTAAAAAAATAAAATAAAATATATTTAAAATTTTTAGATGTTTGTGGTAGCATACACTTTTAATTCCAGCACTTAAGAAGCAGAGGCAGGTGAATCTCTGTGAGATCAAGGCTGGCTTGCTCTGCATAGTGAGTTCCAGGCTAGCTGGGGCTAGAGAGACCCTGTCTCAAAAACAAAAAAACAACAAAAAAATTTTTTTCATCATTATTTGTGTGTATATGGCATGCATGTTTCTGTGTATGGTATATGTGTATAGGTGTGTGTACCTGTGTGGGTGCTTATAAGGGTTAGTGTCAGGTGTCTCCTATAAATCTTCACATTATTTTTATTTGAGATAGAGTCCCTCACTGATCATGGAGCTCACTGATTGACTAGACTGGCTGGCCAGCTAGTCCCTAGGATCCTCCTGTTTCTGCAACACCAGCACTGCAGTTATAGGCTATCCAGCACTGGTTATAGGCTAACCATGCCCTGTATTTGTATTTGGATACTATGGATCCAAACTCGGGTCCTTATGTTTGTCCAAGTCCCTTACCCACTAAGCAATTTCCTCAGACCAAAAGTTCTTAATTTTCTACAGCTGAACTTTTCATTAACTTTTAAACGATTTTTAATTGAAGTTAAATTACGTGATACATATACAATTAATGGGGGTACTTTGGGATATTTTGATACATGTAAGCATTTGTGTATTGTTAATATAAAGTTAAATATATCTATATCTAAAAACATTATCATTTTGTCGAGAAAATATTCAAAATCCTTTTTCTAGCTTTTTGGAATGTATAGTACATTATTGTTTCATTATCTTTGGAAGTTATGAGTTTTTAAGTCTGTTCTTAGATGTTCTTTTCCATCTAGGCATAAGGAAAACATTTTCTAATACTCTTCTAACTAACCTGATTTGATGTGCTGTGTCCTGCTAGAATACAGACAGCTGAGGTGGTAATGCATCTTAGTGCCACAGGAGTAGCATTTCATGTACCACTTACTTGTTCAGTAAGCTTTTTGAAGTAATCTGTCATAATTTCATATGCTAAGTTGTGGAATTTGAATCACATTGTATAGAAATGGGTATAGAATAGCTACTATTAATTGTTTGAAAGATAATAAAGTAATCAGCTGTGATACAGTACAAGAAGGGAAAAGAAGGCTTTCACTGGGTGAAGAGAGAGGAGGAAGGAGTGGACCAGACTCGTGTTAAATGAAAAGGAGTATGGCTCAGAGAAGAAACACTTATGTAACCCTGACATACCCAACACCAATTAAGCATAGGGCTGAGGGAGAATGTGTGTGATACTTTCAAGTAAGAGATTGATGCTTTCCCCTAAGAAGACTGACTGGATCAGGCTGTGAGAACAGGAGTAGAGGACATGCCAGTTTTCAAGGAGCAGATAGTGACTTTCATTCTCTGTAAAACCCGTAGGAACAATGGAATTCAAAAAAAGTTAGCACTAGTGACACACTTTTGGCAGTAGCCAGCCTATACTTGCCGCTCTTCAGAATGCACACCTCTGCTTCCCTTTCTCCTTTCCCTTCCCAGCCCCTCGGGGTGGGATGTACATGTGACCCACAGCTGAGGGATTTGGTGACAGGGAAGGTCTTCATTTGTAAATAGTGAATGTTACTAAAACTTCAACAAATAGCTTTGAATTTAAAACTTACCCAACGAATCTGGGTTTATTTCATCTGGAGAATGAAGTATTTGTAATGGCTCTTCTGCTCTTTCCACCAGATTGTCACCTTGAAGCCTAAATAATTAAAAATGGTCATTGGAACCTGTAGTAATGCAAAATATGATCTATATACTAGACTTCCAGTCTCTGAAATCAAACATGCTTTTTCAACATAAACATAAATATTTGCTAAGCCCATCTTAATCTAAGGCTGTTGCTTTTCTATGCCTTAAGGAAAGGTCTATCTTTACTCTTATACATACATATATAGATATAATAATTGCTCTAGATCCAAACTTCTCCAGTTTTAGCTTGAATAGTGTTTAGAGCAAATGTTTTTGCTGAAACTATAAAGTGGGTGTCCTAGTTTGTTTTCTGTTGCTGTGATAAAATATGGGCCAAAAGCAACTTGGGGAGGAAAATATTTAATTCATCTAACACTTTAGAGGCACAGTCAGTCTTTCAGGGAAGTCAGGCAGGAAGCTGAAGCAGGAACTGAAGCAGAGACCATGGAGGATGCTGCTTAGTGGCTTGCTCCCCCGACTTACTCAGCTATTTTTCGTATACAATCTGTGGCCGCGTGCTCAGGAGTAGCAACCCACAGTGGGTTGGGCCCTCCCTTATCAATTAATAATTAAGAAAATGCCTTGAGACATGGCATGCCCACAGGCCAGTCTGATGGAGGAAGTTCTTCAGTTGTGGTTCCTTCTTCCCAGGGGACTGTAGTTTGTGTCAGGTTGACAGAAAACAACTAGCACAGTGGGATAAAGCAGAAGAAAAGCCAGCCTAACACTGCGGTTACTCTGCAAACTTGTGGGTCCTGAGGCATGAGACAGATTTTATGATTACACAGAGATGTCATGCATACTTTTCCAGTTCAACCAGCATGAGCCGAAAGGCCCATGGGTTACAATGTATCAACAGTGGGAGGGAGATTTCTGTAGTGCTCAAAAGCCCCAGGTTCCCAGAAAGTAGGGCATCCTCAGTAGAAGACTGTGCAGGTCCTTCGTGGTAACACATTTCTCAACAATGTATCCTCTTATCTACACTTACAACATCCCATTCCACTCCCGTTCATGTTATTCTCTGAAACTACAGACTCAGAAGAAGGTAGAAATCAGGAATGTGTTCTGGAGTTTTGTTCTAAATAAGCATAGTTCTGCTAATGTTCAAGAAGATTGTTAAACAACCCTGAGAGAAGCTAAAGAAATGGCTCAGTGGTTATGAGCACCTGCTGCTCTTGTAGAGGACCCAGGTTCAATTCCCTGCACCCAGATGGCTAACAACTGTCTGTAACTCCAGTTACAGGGGAATTCAGTGTCCTCTTATGACCTCTGCTAGCATTGCACAACACAACTGCACTTACACACATGCAAACAAACTACTCATACACATAAAATAACAAATAATAAGTAAAAATATTTAAAAATAGGCCCTAGAATGGAAGTTTCTACCGGTGTCTTTATGTTTTATTGTATTGAGCTAATGACAAATGGCTTCATAGGGAAATTCTAACATATGTATGACATGTAATATTACATTCTGTTAAAATAAAAGTGAAATTCGTAGCTATACTAGGCTCCAGTGTTATAATCTTCAATAACCCTTTGCTTCTCTG
>NW_008357953.1:135242-158722 GCF_000622305.1 Nannospalax galili | reverse complement strand
TCAGCAGGTAAAGGCACTTATCCCCAAGCCTGACAACCTGAGTTCAACCCCTGGGACCTACATGAGGGAAGGAGAAAACAATGCAAGTTGTCCTCCTCCCTGCACATGAGGGTCATGTCATGTGCACTCCCACACACATACACATACACAAATAAATAAATAATAGTTTTTAAGTCTCAAAGAGAATTTTGTTGCAATTATAACACTTTTTTGGTCACCTTAGCATGCATGCTATACCTTAATTTACTTTCTTTTACTTTGGAGACATTAGTGCTTTAAAATAACAAATGATCAAGGCTGGAGAGATTGCTCAGTGGTTAAGAACACTGGCTGTTCTTGCAGAAGACCCAGGTTCGAATACTATCACCCACATGGCAGGTAACAACTGTCCATAACTCCAGTTACAGGGTATCCGACAGCCTCTTCTGTCCTCCATGGACATTGCACGACATGGGTACACTTACCCGCACACAGGCAATACACGCGTACACATAAAATAAAAATAATAAATAAAAACTATTTTTAAAAAATAACAAACTACTCTTCTTTTCAAATCTTCCCTACTGTTTCCCCCTTATCCTAGTCACTTACAGTAATTAGGAAAAGCACTTCGATAAACAACAAGTATTGGTTTTTGAGGTCTTTTTTCCAGGATCATTCTATCAAACTTATCAGAGAAAAAAATACATATGCATGTGATATATTTAATATCTCATATTTTTATGAGAAAAGGTCTGGAGAGATGACTCAGGGATTTAGAGTGCTTACTACTCTTTAAATGTCCCAAGTTTCATTCCCAGCACATAGGTTGGGCCGCTCGTAACTACCTTTAACTCTAGCTACAGGCAGTCCAATGCCCTCTTCTAAACTCCAGCAGCAATCACACATCTGTACTGTGAACACGCATACACACACACACACACACACACACACACACACAAACAAAAATACAAAATGTGTCATTTTTAAAGTGTACAAGTATTCCAACATACTTGGGAAATTAACAACAGCTTAAATTTAAAAGAAAAATAAATTCCCAACAAAGATCAAAAGAATCATGATATAAAGACTATGCTGGGCTCACACAGGCACATATTACTGTAGTCCTAACAATGGGGGCATGAAGACAGAGGATCATGAGTTCAAGTCCAGCCTGGTAAGATTTTTGTCTGGAAGATATAACAAACAAACAACAACAAAATAACCTTACCATGTTTTTTCTCATGGTGTGCACCAATAGAAGAAATGTTTATTTATTATCATGATCAGTAAAGGGCCAAATGTTAAAAGGATAAAAAAGAAATTATAGCTGTCTTTTATGTCAGAAACTTTTCAGTATGACTAAGTTACAAAAGAGAAATAACCATGAATAAATCCCAACAAACTGGGTGTCCTTGAAGCTGGCTCATCTTTGTCCAAATATTGCCCTCCACATGCCTAAAGAGTTGTTTGCCGTGACTTGGCACCAATTCCACTAGGGAGCGCTATGCTTGACTCTGCTTCCATCATTTCCCAAGCTGTGAACTACACAGCCCAACTTCTGCAGAGCTTAGTAGGTGCAACACAAACAAGGGTTGTTAGCAAAGTCTGGGAAATGCAGTCTTTAAAAAGTTAGACTGTTTTACTATATTTTCTTGACCACAGGCTTTTCTAGGCCTTTTCCACTGCCTTCTAAAACCACTCTTTCTTACTAAGCAAACTCCTTTGTATTTTCATCCTCTACACAGGATGCTCCCTGCTCTTGTCACTCTGAAATTCTCCTCTGGGGGCTGGAGACACAGATACATGCGTAATAATCAATACTAAAAAAGGCACCTGGTCCCCGAAACTCCGACAACCCAAGAGTATAAGGATTCACCTTTCTGATCTTCGTCTATAAATGTTTTGCTCAGGTTCACTATTTCCTTCTTCAACCCTGGTATCCCTAGGATCTGGAGTGTTTTTGTGTTCATGTGTGTATATGTGAAAACTTTCAAGTTTGACTTCCCCACAACTTGAGGTCTTCTCTTTTGCTTCCTCTTTTCTAACACAAGGAGAGAAAACACAGAACTGCTTGGCATCAGAAACCTTTAAGTTCAGTGTTCTCTGAAAATGCTTCCCTCCTTTACCCTTTGCCACAGTCCCGCTCCCCTTGACGCTTTCTTGTCAACCAATTTAGTCGTACGTTTCTGTTTCCCTCTGTTTCTTCCTCCATATTCAGTTTTTCCTGATTCTCATTTTTCCCTCCTCAACTGACACTCACTGTCCTCAACTCTCTTCCATGGGGTCCACCTGTCATCTCTGCCACTCAAACCCCAACCCTACACTAACCTAGCAGTTTTGTTTGTGTTCAGCTTAACAACATTGAAGACATGACGCTCTAGGGCTGGATATTTCCAAACAGTAATTTCCAGCTCTGACCTTGGCTTCTTGGCTCCCTTCTTCCATTTCTTTCAAGGTCTTTTCAAAGAATCCCATCTCTTTTCTGAATCACTCAGAAAAAACATGGCATCTGTAATAAAGATATTTAATTTTCCCTCACCCTTTTGTTTGTTATTTACCATTTTTCCAGATCACAGAGGCGGCATCCATCCATCAGGCTGGTGAGGTGGGTCCAGTGTCTTATGTCCCTCTTATTCTTCAATGTATTTTATCCATCTCCATCTCACCATTGCTATTCGTTCTCTGTATTTCCACTATCATTCTTACAGGATACAAACAAGCTCAGTTCTCTTTCAGTCTTACACACACATACACACACACACACACACACACACATACAGACACACATACATACACCACACACACACACACACACACACACACACACACACGAAATTGTTCCCATATTGGTTTGGATGCTGCCTTTTCTTATGTATTCTTTGAACCAATTCTTGAAATCCTCTTCATTCAATACCTTTCCCTCCACAGTTTTCATTCTTCCTCCACCTGTTTAATTTGCTGTGTGTTTCAACCACACTGGGAAAACTGCTTACACCAGGACTACTTGCTATATGCAATGGAAACTTAGAGCTCATCTTTATTTGATATTGTATAAACATTACTCAGTCCTGAGGCTGTCATGGCTTACTTAGTGCAGTTCCATCTTCCCCTGCATATTTAACTGACTGAATATCTTTTATCAATCTCCTTTAAAGACTCGTGTCTTTGTAGACTGTAAAGTACTATCTTCCCTTAACTCCATCCATAATCCTTCCTTCTAACTCTTCATGGCCTCATGGAATCATCTCAGCCACTTACTTTGAAATTTCTGTAGACTGAGCTATTACACACCTGTGTCTTGGACCTTCACTCAAGATTACTTCATTCAGACATTTTACTTGAACACACTGTGAGTACTTTAAAGTAATATGCACAGACACAAGCCCACCTTCATGCCCACCCCTCCTCTTGCTGCACATGGCTAATCATCCCCACATTTGCTACTTTCTCTTCCTAAAAGATATTTCTTACAGCCCTCAAGTTTTTCTACTTTTGCTGTGGGATGGTGGTCATCTTGACTTGCCTAAATTAGAGTACAGTTTCCTCCCAGATTCCCACAGTTGGAAACTTGTCTCCAAAAATCTATTTTGCACTCAGCTATCGAATATTCAGAGCACAAATCCAACTATACTTCTCTCACATTTCAAATATTTCAGCAGAAGCAGTCTTAACATCATTACTTTTAGTGGAATCACGACATTTCACAATAACTAAAATGAGGAGTGCTGAGCATTTGCGATCTCTTTGCGGGGAGGGGAAAGAAAGAGACTAAAGTTTTAGCTAGCTTCTCAAAATAATTTTTGACTCAAAAGGGCTTAAGAACTCCCATTTGTATTGGCTTCTCATCCCCTGCAAAATGAGTTACAGTTTCCTCAGCACGTCACGCAAACCCCTCTAACAAACAATACCTGCTTGTTTCTGCAAATTCATCTTCTCGGATAGTCTACTGGGGATCTCAGTCCATAAACCCCAAACTCCTTTTATTTTTTGAAAGATGTTTTCTTATTAAACCTCTGAATCACTGTGCTATTACCTTTACCAATATTTACATATGCTTTTTCACTGTGTGGCTTTTTTCTAGTTTTTCATTCTGGACTCTCCCTTTCTCAAAAGCCTTTCTTCTAGAAGTCTTAACATCTGTGCAAATCTTCACCATAGCTCCACTTTACTACCTTATAGTTGTTTATTTAGGGGTCTATATTTGTCAATACAGTAAAACACCTCATCCCTAAAATCCATCTTAATGTTTGGTTGAGTTTTATTTGTACAGGTTCTAAAACAGTTTTCTCAGAATTCTTTTTAGTAATTATTTCACTTTGGAAATAGAGAAAGATGTGATCCAGCTGATGGGTAAAGAATTCTCTATAGATTAGTAGGGTGTAGCTAATAATATGCCCTTGATAAATGCTAAAAATCATCCCATACATGTTTAGGGCTAAATAGTTCATGCAGGGCATGAGACAAAGACTGGTGTGTAAAGGATTATATAATCTAGGAAACAGGAATGAAGGACACGGACGTGAAAAATGAAAGCAGAAAAGCCACATGGTGATGGATTGTTGGGTCAAACCCTGTACAGATGGCTGGTGTTCAATCCCACATTAACTTCTGAGGAGTCTAATGAGCTGTGTCCATTTGAAGGATGAAAGAACAAAGCATTTATTCACAGATACCTGGTCAAGAGTGGCTCTTGCATAATGACATTTCTTAACCTATGATGTGTACCTACACTAGTGTTGAGTAATTCACATTTGTTATTCCTGGGTAGGAAATAGGGTGTAACAGGTACCAGGATGAGGTGAGATGCTGAAGGTCACTCCTGTACAGAGTTGAGTGCCACCCTTGATGCACCCCAATAAGAGGTGAGGCAAAAAGTGTTCACAGTGGGGTATAAATGTGCCTGATAAAGATAGTGAATATATTTGAGTTTAAGACAAATTAGTAAGATTTAATGTTATACCAGCCAATGGGATCTAGTGACAAGCACTGTTATAAACATTAGAAAATAGTTATCTGAAATTTTGTGAGATGCCCACTGACTGAATCCTAATAATGAACAAACAATGACAGGTACATCCCCCAAAATACGGTGCCTATCACAGACCTGGAACATGTTCATGATTAACAAATGCTTACTACATAAATGTAGTGGGAAAGTGCCCTCATCTTGCAAAATATAGGCACAAGAAAGTTGAATTCGTCAAACCAAAGGTCAGAACTCATTTAGGAACTGGTAGTGGTAGTAGTAAATGTTTTGCTAATGTTAGCTGGATTTCATTGTTTTATGCTCTAAAACACTCAAGTGAATGTAAAACACCCAAGAAGCATCCAAGTTTTCATCCAAAAGGATTGTCAACAGCACAGTACTGGCAGTGTACTAAAGAGGGACTTGAACAGTATAAGCACTAGAAAATAAAGAAGGCAACTTATGCCATTTGGTACATCCATTTTTTTAAAAAAAAAAAACAAAACCCAAAGATTCAATAAAATAATATTTTTCTTTATGTTCAACTCAATGGTAGAGTGAAGGCACAGCATCTTGGGATTAGAAACTAGCAAAGGAAAAATGTTCCCTGGCATTATCAGGTTGAACCATATTACGGGCAATGAGACATTCAAACAAACAAATTATTATTATTTTTAACATTCTTCTAGAAGACTGTCAGAATCCACATTGATAAAGTCACTTTTCTGTATGTTATAATACTATGCATTTATTATGTTACCTGAATACTTTCTAGAAGAAAGCAGTATCTATATTAAGGGGAGATTTTCATCAAATGTTTATTTGACACTTAATTAATTGAATGCCAAACTAACACTTTGAAGCCATGTGGAAAGTCATAAAGATACACTAACCACTCCTTGATGGAGTAGGCATTACTTGAACAGGGCTCTAAGATAATACAAAGACTGAATTAAGTGGAGAGAAAGAATAACAGTATTCTAGGGAAAGAGCAACAACATGATATACTGACATCCAGACAGAAAGGTGGGGGCGGGGGGGAGCATAACACCAGCTGATAACTTCACAGAGAGAAAAGACAGCAGATCCTGATTGAATGCAAAGCAAGAGAAGTCAGATAATGTAGAATGAAACCCTAAAAGGTTTTGGTTATGTGCCTAATATGATAAAAACAGCAAAAAAAATTCTAATCCTCAATGTTGGACTGCTGAAACAAGATCATCTGGAAAGCTTTAACAATAATCCAGAGATGTAAGAGAAAAAGCCTAGAGTGAGGGACTTGGTGGAGAGTCACTATGGCAGGAGCTGGGAACAAGCAGTGGAGAAAGCTTCTGTAATTTCTATCCTCATGGAGCTTGTTTTAGATTAATCAGATGAGGAACAGAGAAACAAGTAAAACACATGTAGTTGAGTGTTGATAAGCCTGGTTGATATTAAAAAGTTCAGCTGATGTGGAGCGAACATCTGGAAGAGGAAAAGTCTGGAACTTCATGTAGAGTGTGCAGGGAGGCCCACCCTCAGATGAGTTCCTTGAGCTAAGTGTGAAGTGGTAGAATAAGGATTCTAGACTCCTGGGAAATAGTGCTCCAGGAAGAAGCAATGGCACATAGATGTACTTCTACCAGAAATCAATGACTGTAGTCAAGTGAATGAATTTGTGAATGAGAGTGTCTGTTGTCATAAAGAGAGCTGCAGCTAAGATAGGAACATGCTAAACATCATCCAGATGCTTAATGATAAATCGTCTTCTTCCCTGAAAGACTGAGAAGCTGCTGAAGATCTTCGGAACAAGGTGACACAGTCAGATTTGTGCTATAACCAGGGTTATTTTACCTGTAATGCTGTGGGGGTCAAACACGAAAACTAGGCGGTGACTGTGTCAGTCTCTGGAAGAGATGAGTGTGGCTTGCTCCAGTGTAGCACTGATGGAGGTGGTCAGAAGTGGGCTGATTCTGGATAAATCTTGAAGCTGTAACAGTATGTCTGATATTCTATGTCTAGTTTGAAAGACAGAGGGAGAGGAATCTGCCATCATTGGGGAAGCGAGTTTCTTGAGCAATTAAACTGATTATGTGGCCATTTGCTGACACATGGAAACCAGTTTGATTGGAGCATGATGATACTAAAATACATTTTAGATGTGTAGGTAGAAGTACAGAGAGGCAATCAGAATGTGGAGATGTTGAGCAGCTATATGAAGTGGATGAGGCTGTCTCTTCCAGGTTCCAAAATACTAGCAAAATCTTCAGGGTATGAAATACTACTTAATTCAGCTATTTAGAACAGTATGATTTTCTGTTCTATTGAAAAATTAATGGCATTCTTGATAAATATTAATTCAATCAGAATCACATTAAGCAGTGTTGATTTTAAGAACCATTTCATACTTTTTGTACCATGTTTTTCAAAAGGTTAGGAAACCACTTATCTCTCCCCTCAAAAAAATGCTTTTAATTCCCAAAGGCTCTTCAGGATGGTGTCCACTGAGTTTCTTCTAAGTCTCTTTCTAAATGTTAATTTGCCATTCTGGTATTCCAAGATATTTCTCTGGGTTTTGCTTTTGAGGGAAATCCTAACTTATTGCCTTGAAGTCTTAAAAAATGCAATTTGCTGTCAACATCAAAAAAAATCACAATAATCGACAAAGGCAAAACTCTTACATTCTGAACTTCCAATCTGGTGTGGTCTGTGTATATTTACATAATTGCCTCAATGACATTACAGCCTTCTCAAGGTCTGAGACCAGGACCCGTACTCTCCACACACCATCCAGGCCATGCATAGAAGCTCATGCTTGTGACTCTCCAGGTAACCATCAAATTCATCCTGCATTTTAATGGATCCTTTCTTACCCTACATCAAAATCACTGCTGCCCTTTGAAACGCTCCCTCCCTCCCACTCCCAGCTCTTCACGAACTGCTAAGATGTTCTCACTTGTTTTCTAAACCTGCTTCTCCATCTTGCTGCTCTCATTCACCAACTTCAGTTCTACCATTCTGTGGGTGATCTGCTCGCATGACTCTGGCCCAGTCTCTCAGATCCCCTTGGCAGTACACCTGTTCCTTAGACTCAGAGCTACCCTGAGATCTTGAGCAAGAAATAACTCCCAATGGTGCCTGGATTCCTCTTCCTACTTTGGCACATTCCCTTCAAAATGTTCCTCCCAGCATTCCTGTAGACGTCCTCGCCTTTGCCTCACTCTTGCTATTGATACTGCAGGAAGACAAGTAACAATTGCGTCTAAAAGCACTTTCCCTGGGAGCAAAGTACTAACCCCATTTGCCTCTGAGATTTCTTTAAGCTCTGCTTATAAAATTCGCAAGAAGGTCTGAACATTAACCTCCAAAACATAATGATCGATGGTGACATAGAGATAAACCATGCTCTTTCCTGTTTAGTTTCCCTGTGAGGCTTCCTATCTCTTGAAAGTGAGATATGGACCTGCATATTCTCTGTAACCCTCCCGTCAAATTTATAGCTCGCTCAAATATACAGGATGGCAGACACGTAGTTGCCATGGTCAGCTCTTATCTGGCCTGCTAATTATTTTCCTGGCAGAGGCCTAAGGGTTTTAAAATCAAATCTGAGGATTATAGACACGGAGAATAGATGTTCTGTTGCTGCTGTCTTCTGCATTACCTTAAATTAAATGTAAAAATTCCAACACAAGATTCAGCAGATGAGGCATGGAGCAGGGTTGACTCTGAGCATATTCAGAGCTAAAGAAACCCAAGGAGAAAACAGCAGTGAGCTAGAGACAACCCTGGACACAGGAATCCACATGTGTTCTTCCAAACAATCATTCCTCTTCATTTTTACCTGGGTTTCACATCCATGAAAGGATCCAGTGAAGCATGATGTGTTTTTGCCCTGCACAATCTCTAGAGTGGAAGAAGATAGCTATGGTCCATTTTGACCAGTTCTCAAATTTTGTTGGGTCTTAGAATCTCCTGGAGGACTCTGGAAACAAATTCATAAGTTCCACCCTTAGAATTCCTGACACAGGAGGCCTGGAGTACTTGGACTTTTAATAAATTTCCAGAAGACACTGATACTCTGACACAGCAGTCCTGGGTAGTGCTTCTGCTCTGTAGTGCAGAAAGGGACCGAGATTCTCACTCATCCTCACCTTGGCAGTAGTGTTGACCCATAGGAAAAACCTCAGCCAGGGGATACTGTGTGTTTTTCTTTCTCCACCTAGCTGAATATAACTTTTAGCTCATCACTAAGTCTCATTCCCTAATATGATGTAATCTCAGAGGCTTTCTGGATGTGAGTTCAGGATGTTTGTGAACTTAGCCCAAGTTAGAGAAGTACTTGGTCAACAGATACCCAGTTCAGGGGCAGCCGGGAAGGATCTTTGTAATATGCTGACACCTAACAGGCTGAAAAACGAGATCATTATGTTTTAGAGGTTAATGTTCAGATCGTTTTGTGAATTTTATAAGCAGAACTTAAATTTCAGAGGCAAATGGTGTTAGTACTTTTCTCTGCTCCAGGGAAGGTGCTTTTAGATGCAATTGTTACTTGTCTTCCTGCAGTATCAGTAGCAAGAGTGAGGGAAGGGTGAGGACGTCTACAGGAATGCTGGGAGGAACATTTTGAAGGGAATGTGCCAAAGCAGGAACAGGAATCTAGGCACCATTGAGTGTTATTTCTTGCTGAAGATCTCAGAGCTCTGTGTCTAAGGAACAGGTACAGTATGTGTGGAGCCAAAGCACTTCTAAGAAGATTTTCCCAAACTTTCATTTTTCCTTTATCTCATTCTTAGACACTTCCCATTCATGGGTAGGAAGCGGGGAGGCTGCCTCAAATGTCCCCATAGCAGGAGATCTCCCTTCTATATAGCTATTGGAAATGTCAGTGACATAATCAGTTTCTTTTACATGTAATCAACTTTCTCCCCCCCCCCCGCATCATTTCTGTATGTTATCAACTTTCTCCCCCCGCCCCATCATTTCTGTATGTTCCTTTGAGTAAAATCCAACTCTATACTTCTGGACTTCTCTGCCCTAGCACTAGAAATGTTAGCATGTTTCTTTCTTCCCTGTTTTTCTTTTACTTCAAAGCACTTACAATAATTAAAGCTAAATTATGACAACTAGCTCAATAATGAGATGTGTTGAAAGTTCTAAATTACTCATAACATCATTTTGTACTAGAGAGAGCTGAGGAGGCTTTGATGTAGCCAAAGATAGCAATTGAGAGAATGTCACCAGGGTGCACAAGCTATGTTTAATGCTTAAAAACTGCTGTTAAATATGCAATCATGGAGTAAAAATGAATTACTGGCAGGCTCATAGAACCCTAAATTAGAAAACTGTACATTGTTGAGGAACATAAATAAAGTATTGTAGTTCAGACCTTAATTAATCATTAAGGGTCTATATGTCAAAAGCTAGCCCACTATCTTGAAGCTCTATTGTGAAAGTGATAAGACCCTTAGAAAGTAGTGCAAGGAAGATAGGCCATTGCCTGCGCTCTGGAAGAAGCTGTTAAACAGATCCATCCTCTTCTCTTTGTTTCCTGCTGCACCATCTCCCACCGGCCCAAAAGATGGGTCCAAATGACCATGGACTGAAACGTAGGAAAGTGTTAGCCAAAATATGGATTTCCTCATTTGAGTTGTTATCTCAGGGGTTTTCAGGGATTTTTGTAGTATCAATGGCTAGCTAACAGAAAATCTCAGAAAACCCCACCAAGCTCCAGCACACTGAGGCTACAGGGGGAAAAAAAATCCTTGAGAACGTGAGAAGATTCTCTTAGAAGCCTGAAACAAGCGTGTTGCAAAGTTTCAGCCCAAGGCAAGGGAGCTGGTGGCACACAAACATATCAAACAGAAAGGCTGCCCCAACAGGAACTTCATAACCTGGCTTCAGGAAGGTATAGAGTCACAACGTGTAGAAATCAGTTTGCTAAATTCAAAGTTCCTCTAATCCAGAGTAATAAGGACAGAGAGTGACAGTGAGGGTTGGGGACCTCCTCAGTAGAAGCTACTGGCACTGTGAAGCATCAACGAGAAAGTAGTTCACATGATACCCAGAAAATAAACTGAGATGTTCTGAGTTCAGCCAATTGATAAACATTCTTAGACAATGAGAAATTCAGAATTCTGTACCCTCCATCTGCCCTGACTTCCAAACTACCCTGGGTCCGTGCAAAGAGGAAGAAGCAAAATGTGGAGGTCAATCATAAGCAAGCTATTTAATTAGGAGATAAGTGGCTAATTTTGATATCATCAGAATAATAGAAGTCCAAATAATCCCAATGACTGTGCTCAAAGATTGGAATTTACATAATATGATTATAGGAAGAGAAGATATATGAAAGGGAAATACAGTAGTGATCTAACCATAATAAACTGGTTAAAATGGAAGAAAATGGGAGGGATTGTCAGGAGTTTAGGTCTAATAATTGTTTATAAGAGAAACGAAAGATACTCTTTCTGATAATTTGACAAATATAAACTTAATTATGTTAATAGTTTTTACTAGGCACAGACATGGGGTATATAGAACTACAGGCAATAATACTGTATTAATTATTTCAAAATTTTAGAAAAAGGGATGTTGACTGTTTTCATGATAAATAATAAATATTTGAGTAGTAGATAGATATGGTTACCTCTATTTAAACATTACACACAGTATACATTACACCAAAATATTGCATAGTACCCTGCAAACATGTACAACTGACTTTTTAAAATACATCAGTTAAAAATATAAATCCAGGTGTAGTGGTGCACACCATCATTCCAGCACACACTATTGAAAGAAAGAAAGAAATAGAAAGAAAGAAAGAAAGAGAAAGAAAGAAAGAAAGAAAGGAAGGAAGGAAGGAAGGAAGGAAGAAAGGAAGAAAGAGGGAGAGAAGGAGGGAGGGGAAGAGCAGGATTAAGACAAGTGTAAAAAAGAAGATAAATGAAAGAAGGAAAATAGAGTATATAGCTATGCTGGATAGCTTTAGTTGTCAACTTGACACGTGGATAGAGGGACCTTCAGTTGGGGAACTGCCTCAATTGGACTGGCCCTTGGCCATGTCTGTGTGGCATATTCTTGATTGTTGTGTGATGCGGGGGGCCCAGACACTCCTGGGCAGGTTGTCTTGTAAAGAAAGCAGGGTGAGCACGAGTAAGAGGACCAAGCCAGTAAGCAGCATTCCTCGATGGCCTGTGCCTCAGTTGCTGCCTCCAGGTTCCTGCCCTGAGCTCCTATCTTGGGTACCCTCAGTGATGAACTTGGGAGATGTAAGACAAACTTTTTCCTCTCCAAGTTGGTATTGGTCAGAGTGTTTTGTCACTGCATTTGAAGGCAAACTAGAACAACAGTTGACAAATTACTAGAGGTGAAATTGAATATAATCCTTGGAAGGGCAATGATTACACGTGTCTGGCCCATGATTATTCTCACAACTCTATTGGTGACACACTATGGGTTTCTGTTGATCGAATTAATGCTATAGTATTAAAATGCTAAAGTAAGTGTATTATAACAAGAAAATTTTATAAAAAAGTAAGTCACGTATGTGTGTGTATCATTCACTCACTAGATTTTGCATTTTTTTGAATTGCAATTCCTCCTGACAATTTCATCTAAAGAAGCTGACTTAGCAAAGTCAGAAAGATTTTGTTTACTGTGTTAAGAAATAAACTGAATATAGAGAGTAGAGTAGACTGATTAAAGATTTGATCATACCGGTATCTTAAAAGATGAGAAAACCCAATGCAGACGCCATTGATATGTCAGCTGAATCACAGAAACAAACGGAAAATTATATATGACCCCAACTGTATACACAATGGAGATAGATGATTGAGAGATAAAAATAACAATGAGAAAGATCTATAATATAAAAGAAAAATAAAAATATATTAAGATTCAGATAAAGTATATCTCCCCAACTTAGGAAAAGTGTGATAAGTTTTATTTCATAATACATGGCAGCAATCCTACCAGGAAATCTGTATGGGCTGTCCAAGTGCAGAGCTCTGAGTGGCACTCTCCGTATGCCAATAAACTAGAGTAGAATGTTGCATTCAAACACACAGACATGGTCTATTCTGTTTGCCCCTTTGCTTTAGGTAGCCCTGATGTGCTCCTAGTAGGCCTAGACATTTGCTACCTGCACAAGTCTTACTTCAGCCTATCCTTTGCACTTTGTATGTTTTCCAGGTTTTCATTTGTTGTGGGGCACTCAGTGTGGCCTGTTTAAATTTGTGTCTTACATAATCCTGCACAGTTATTGAAAAGTTGGATAAGACATAGGTTATAATGAAATCTTAAATTGATTTGTTTATTAGTATTTGGACAGAATCCTGAAATTTGCTAACGAAGAGGTAGAAAAGTAGATTATTTTAGGAAATGGTAAGTATATGTAGTCTTGAACCTCTTTTACCCTATCAATAATGCTTTTAAACTTCATAAGAACCAATGCTACATTCAAATGGCTGCATAACTGCCCTAGCCAGAGCACATCAGGTTTAAAGGTATTAGAACAACCCATCTTTTGGATAGCATTCCAGCAGAAATGCATCCTATGAACATAAATACTGCTGTGTTACATCTAGACTAACCGCCATCATCTAGACTATTTTATTTTTCTGATGCACACATCAGTTGGCCTCTTGAAACCGTCACATAATTTGCTTATAGTGAAACATAAGTATCTTGTGCTTTCTGCTTTGGGAAATTAAAAATGGTTTGTATAATAATGAAGATAGCCTATAATTAAGGTTCCCAAAGGGTCTTAAATGTTTCTTAATTTGCTTTACTTTTGTATAATTATCATATTTCAAACTGTAGGTTATTTCTCCCAGTTTTCATCAATTTTTCTGACCTGTCTGTGTCATGATTTAGATATAAGAGAATTTTTGATTGTCAAAGAATAGATGATTATATTTAAAATTCTGAAGAAAGTTGTTAACTGAAAAACAAGTACCAATGACTAGGCTAAAAACGTAGGCTTAGTAAAGCATGATGCCTTCCCAGAACTTCTTTTCACTTATTTCATAATATATTTTAGGCACTAAGTTTTGTCATTGAAAATGTATCTTATGAGAATCCTGGTTCTTATTCTGAAATGTTATTAAATTTAAATTTTAATAGGCTGATATTCTTTAATAATATTAATAATATCTCTAATCGAGTTTTATTCTAAAACATTTCTTCAGACTAGTGAGGCTAATGAACTCTCCATGGATTATGGAGATAGTAGATGTGCATGCAGATAAACAAAATCTTTTGTTTGATAAGTCTTCTGCGGGCCATTAAGAAACTATAGCCCAATTTTAAGTGCAATTACCATAATAAATAATTGAAAGACATTTAAATTTTGATTTTTATTACAATGTGTACCAGGGAGGCACAGAATATCAAGCAAGTGAATAAGGAATAAGAATTCTCCAGATGTGCGCAAAAAAGTGAAATCCAACTCCTCACTCTTTGTCAGGATTCCTCAGTTTATCTCATCTGCCTGTAAAGAGTCATTTAAATCAATTCTCCAATCATAAAAACAAATTAAAGTTCAATAATGTTATTAGTCTACGTAAAAGGCTATTTAAACAAGAATACAAATTCGAGCTGGAACTTTTTTAAAAAATATTATTTTTATATCATCGATATAATTAGTTTTCTGTAATGACAATTTTCTAGGGTTGCTTTATGCATAGAAACATATAAAGAAAACTACCTGAAATTGTCATCTCCCAGATCACACACATACCATGTTTCCTCATGGTTATTCTGATAAATTCTTTATTTTCATATTTCTAAGGGAACCAGTTTAGGGCCAAAATGCTGTTAAAGTCTAGTGTTCTATTTCCCTAAAGTTTTTAAAGGCAACCTATTTCCTAAGCTAATTAATTCACTCATGGACCTATTGCCCTCATACTTCAAAAAGTATAGACCTTAGGAAGCATTCCACTAAAAATATAATTAAAGGTGCTTAAAATAAAGGGCTTATCAGAATTTGATTTTCAAGGGCACCTAAGTAGCAGATAAGTAGAAATTTTTATGATGTTGTTTGTACTGAAGATTATCATTTAAACAACAAAAATCCCAGCAGCCTGTTCATTGGCGTATTATTGCAACCTTCTTGGGCGTCCCTCACTGATTTGCACCAGCCTCTTAGCTTATGATTAAAAACCAACTTCAGCAGCGTGGGCGCTGCAAGACCTTTGGAATTTGCTGCTGTGCCAGATACGGGACTTAATTCGCATAAGGACCCTGATCTAGGAAGTGGCAGAACTCAGACACTTTAGAAGCTAAAGTGCAAGTTCTTGATCTTCATGGTGTGCTTGATTTGCACACACTCAACTCGTGAAAGGGAACCGTTTTTATAGGATCTATTCTTAAACGATATCAATTAAACCTGAAAGTAAGCTGCAATTTCTAAATTAATGCCTATGCGTTTATTTTCAGTCCTCAGTATAACTAAAATTTCTGAGCAAGACTTGTTCGCCTTTTTTTCTTTACTCTTTGGAACTTGTTCATCCAGATGCTCTTCACCTGTGTAGGATGAGCTTTCATATCTAATCTATTTCGCTTAACTTTCACAAAAGCAATTTTCAGATTTAAACAACAGACTGAGTGGTCAAAGGATTTTCCCAGTGTTGCTAAACGGTGAGCGTTAACACAGGCCCTTTGTCTGTGGGGATGCTGCATCGGCTCTCCTAGAGATTCTCTGTGAATCCCTTTTCCACTATCAGCGCCCTACACTGTGCAATGGTCCCTGCATACTGTGGCCCACGGCCCTCCTTCCTTACAGAATAATGCAGCTTCACAGCAGCAGGTGCCCTGTCATTAAGTTAAAAGGCAGGAGTCCTTAGTCAGAACATAATTCATTAATTTTTGGAAAACTTAAGAATTCAAGAAATGGGAAAACAGTCATGAGCTCCATGTTTTTAACTTCTTACAAGTAACAAGCTTGGTATCACCATACCAATCCCTTGTCTCAAAAATGGGCTAGACACTACAAGAAATTATTTGGAAAATATATCAAGTTTCCAAAAAAGGATTAGAAATTTGAATTAGTATAGTACAGTAGTAAGAAATGAAAGTTTGGAGTCAGACTACATCAAGTTCAAGTTCTGCCTGTGCCACATGCTACCTTTGTAAACTGAGGAAGTCTGTCTGAGCTTACGAACCTCATCCTTCATCTTCAAAACGAAGCAAAAGGGTGCAGCCTTGAAAGAGCTGTTTGCGAGGGTTACAGAGGCTGGGACTCAGTGCCTAAAGTGTTTGGCATGCACCTGTGCCTTGCAGCAGCTTCAAGTCACCCTGGAGCAAGTGGTGCATCATTGTGCCTTTTAAAACAGTTTCCAAATCCATTCCTCGAATTGGAAATTGTATCAATATTACATGGAATATCGCTGGATTGATCTGTTTTTCAGAATTTGCCTATGGGAATTTTTAACAGCATTTTTAGTTTTAGAGCTTCAGGACTCTACATATGATATTTGAGTTTTAGTATTTCCATTAATATGAATTTGGGCCCTGAATTATTGAACCCTTTTTCCTTCCTCTCTCCATTTTTTGGGGGGGTGGGTAATGATCATTTTACTCTGAGAATGTACAAAGCTATTGAATTTGACTTGCTTCTTAGAACCCTAGCTACTCTGAACTCTGATCTGAGGTCATGAGAAGAGCTGTTTGTCAAATAAAAAAATAAAGAATAAATAAAAAAGAAAGAGGATATCTGGACTCTGCATTTCCATCATCAAAATGTTCACTAATACCAATGCCATGCCTTAGTATGTGATAGGACTAGATGACCAGTACATACTTCTGATATTTTTGAGATTTGCCAACATATAATATTTGAAATTTTGTAATTCTTTGTGTAAAAATTTCTCATTTTAACTACACTATATAATAAGATATCTTTAATAAAATTAGTACATAATTGTTTTGTCTTCTAAGCACTTATTTCACTCATTAAAACTAATCTTGTTTTCTTTTTACCACACAAAAATTTCAACTTTTTTATGGAAAGACTGGTTTGATTTAATTATTTTAAGAAAACAATGTGAAATGAATGACTAGTATTAACAAATATAAGACTTACATTTTTATTAGGGTAGTTCTTATGACTATTGGCTCTACATTATCACTGTCTCAATATTACCTTGAATTTATATCACTCTCACAAATGACATATAAACTTATAAAATTCTGCATTTCATAGTTGGAGTCCATAGTATGTTTTCACACCGTTGCTAGAAAGATGAGCTTAGGGAAAGTCAGTGAGCTTAGGGAAAAGAATAGCTAGCCTTTTCAATGGCGCCTCTTCAAAGCACTATATTTCCTAGCAAATTTATAAATATTTCTTACACCCAGGCTTTTTTGTAAATCCAGGGTCCATCTAACCTGATTTCTAAATCCTGATTCTTTATGCTATTAAAATTTTTCTGTGATGTGGAGACACGTCGTAAAGAAAACGTGCTGGTTTTCTCCAGTTTCCATTCTTTCCTGGACCACTAGTGGTCTTTTGTTTTCTTTTTCCCTGGAAACAGACTCATTCAGAACCAACAGTGACACACACTGGCTCTCAGAGGAAAGCCCCCATCACATCCTGTAATTTCATGAGTTCACGGAACATTTAAAAATAAACAGGGTCCAGCTGGTCACACAAGGCTTCATTCAGATGGTGAAAGAAAAGGGAAGCAGGACAAATAAAATGGAAGAGATGAAAGACACAGAAAGAAAAATAAGCATGCACAATGCCCTTCCGTCGCTGGATGGGATCCTTGCTGTTTTAATAGGTTTTTCATTTCAAATGTTGATATAAAACTATTAGCCAGTCTTCAAAACAGCTTGAGGAAAGCTTACAATTTGGATCTCCTTTACTTACTGTTGGTTGTTTTCATAATTTTGAAATGAAAAAATTCCTAACAACAGAGTGTCAGAAAATAGAAAATGTAACATGTTTTGTTGTTGCCTTGCCCTCAACCTAGTTTTTGTTTTGATTTTTGTAATTGTTGCAAAATGATGTATTGATTCTTGTTTTCTCTAGGAAACATATTTTAGTTATTGGAATATACACGTTCCTTAGGGCAGTGAGATCTTTTGGCAGAATTTCCAAATCTGTTGTCTAAACCTCTAAGATGTTTTTCCCTTTTTAAAATATTACATTTATTATTTCTATTTTATTTTGTGTGTATGAGTGAATTGCCTGCATGCACATAAGTCCACTTGTGTGGCACAATGCTTGGGAAGATCAGAAGAAGCCATCAGATCCCCTGGAACTGAAGTTAAAGACTGTTGTTAGCATCACGTGTGTGCTGGAAACTGAGCCTGGGTCCTCTACAAGAGCAGCCAATGCTCTTAACTGCTGAGCCATTTCCCCAGCCCCTCCAAGATGTTCTTCAATATGCATATGTCCCTAGTTGTATCAGTAGCGGAAAAAGTTATACCACCCACAAATGCCTTTGTCTTACTCTTTCCAAGCACTTAAAATATTTATAATAACCAAAGAAACAGATCGGTACTCTTAGTTAAGACAAGATGGGGGTGTTTGTTCCTCTTCACACGAGTCAATCCGAAAGTTCTTATTGGAACCTAAAAACTCTCACAGTGAGGAAAATTTATATTCTAAATTAATTTTAAGTCACGTTTTTGACTGACTTCTAAAAAGATTCCTTAAAGAGAATTTGAGTCTCCAAAACAGTATTCTATATGACAAAGACTTTTGTTTGAAAACTGTCATCTATGTGAGTCTCTGGGGCAAGAGTCTGGGGTTCCACTGGTCTCACTATACTCAAATTCAACTTCAAATCATCACATTCGGTCTGTTAATTATGACTGAACTATAAAAGCTTGCTTGAGTCTAGCATAGTTGCCACCTCTCAGCTGCAGGCCCTGGCATTCCATTGCTGCTGCCCTTCTACCTCGTTGCTGTCACTTTACTACAATGACTCACTAAGGGATTGCTAGAGATGTCCCTCCAAGTTCTGCTGCATAATATGTTTTACTTCCTGCTGAAAAGTCTGGGTAAATGAAAATAGTCATATTCTAATTTAGAAAAAAAATAGAATTTGAAAATTAATTTCACAAATCTATTACAAAATTGTTTAGATAGAAAATATTGTAAACAATGTCGTGCTCTGAAGCAAATGTGTAAATTTTTCCAAATGAGTGCTTTCGAGCCAGTTTATTGCCTTGGTCCATTTTCTTCTGCTATAACGGAATATACCAACTCACTTATAAAGATATTTTTCTCAGCTCTAGAGGCCATGAAGTCCAGTACACAGGGGCTATCATCTGATGAGGACCATTTTGCCTTGTTATTACATGATAGATGGCATCCCACCATGAGTGCATGCTAGAAAGGTCTCATCTTTTTGAAATTTTATTTAATATTTTTATTTTATGTGTATTGCCTGTCTGTGTGTAAGTGCATTTGTGTTGTGCAATGCTGAAAGAGGTCAGAAGAGAGTGTCGGAAATGACACTGGAACTGGAGTTGCAGATGAATGTTAGCCGGTGTGGGTGCTGGGAACTGAACCAAGGTCCTCTGCAGGAGCAGCCAGTGCTCTTAACCACTGAGCCATGTCTCCAGCCCCATCTCATCTTATAAGAAGCCACAAATTCCATCTTGGGAGGCCCCCAGCTCCATGACCTCATTTAACTCTCATTATCTTCCAAAATCCCACCTTCCAATTTCTACCAGCCTATGAATTTAAAGATTCATTATCCAATACATGAACTTTGAAAAACACATTCAAGGCACTGAATTTTGTAATTGAACAACTATAGTTGATGGCATAAGAGACCCAATCTCCCCAAAATATGACTGTCAGAGAACAGAAGGCTTCTGCCCAAATATGCCTCTTGGGCATAGGATTATTTGGGGCTTATTATTTTTAAAAATAGCAGAAAACACGAACAACTCTGAAAACAGAGTAGAAACAATTTTCTGTAAGGGAAATTTACACTGATAAAGGAAATCTCTATTGGTACCTAGGTCTCCAGCCAAGTAGAGGGGGAGGACAGGACAATAGATCAGTAGATACCCATCTCTGTGGATGGATGCACAGAAGTCTCAATAACTAACTTTACCCTCATTTACAGAGACTCACTCATACTCTTCTCCCTAGCTGACCTTCTTCACTATGTGTTTAAAGCTCATTATTTTTCTTTTATTCATCTATCTTTTACTACAAAAGCAGTAGCCAATTAACTCAGAAAGGGTAAAGAGATCATTTTTTTTCTCTCCTATAATTAAATTTCCCTAGTCCTACGATTTTGTATAGTGAAAGTAATAGTATGACCAGTTGAAATCTCACTGAGCACTTTTTAAAGGAAAATAATTCCCTGGCAATCCAGTATTGATTTACATTCATTTTGATGCCAAGAATTAGAAAGAAACCATACTATTTCATATGTGGATATGCCTACAAACACAATACAGGAAATATACATATATATGCATATATTCCTTACTCAACTTTTACCTGTTTTTTTTCAAAATTATAAAACTAAGAATATTAAAAATTTTTAGAAACAGTTTAACATAGATTGAGGTTATCCTAAACTAAGCTATGAAGTGAATCGGATGCCCTGCCTCAAACTGTTATTTATGTTCTCAGATACCCGTCTACTTTCTTCATGGAACTATTGTGAAAACTTCCTCTTACAGCGAAGCAGCACGTTTCTCCCCTGTACTCACTTCGAGCACGGGTGTCATTAGGTGCAGCTATTTCTTTTCTGAACTCATCTGCTTCTTGTCTGTTGCAACGGACACCAGCGGGTTCTAAGCCTGTGTGCATACTGAAGACTTGAGATAGTTCTCAGCACTTGGAGGGCCATCCGTGTGATGAATAGTATGCTCGTGGTTTGGTTCCTCCTTTATTAATTTTTTTATTATTTATTTACTTTTATTTTATGTGGATGAGTGTATTGCCTACATCTGTGTAAGAGCACCCATGTCATGCAGTGCCCATGGTGATCAGAAGAAGGTGTCAGATCCCCTGGAACTAAAATTACAGATGGTTGTTAGCTGCCATGTGGGTATTGGAAATCAAACACAGGTCCTCTGCAAGAGCAGTCCATGTTCAACCACTGAGCCATCTCTCCAGTCCCTGGTTGCCCTTTTAAATGGAAACAGAATTGTTTAATTCTAAGATGTAATATGCAGATCCACACATAAAACATTTTGAAATACACTGGGTGGGTGAAGATACTGAGTGGCTTCATTCATTCAGCATTAACTCCTTTCTATTTATGATTTTAGAGGATCATCCATCTATGGCCCCAGACATAGCAATTCAGCTTTGGAAAGAGTCAGCTTAATTTCCCACTTTGCTAATCAAAACATTATTGAGGATTTGGTATGTGTCATATACTCGTGCTGGAATGCAGAATAAAACAGTGTCTAAGAGTCTTGGTTTAATTTTTAAAGGGATTTAATTTTCTACTAAAAGAATCTACAGGTAACTAAACCATACCCTTGATGTATCATAACATTTACAGGTAGTTTTTGAAGAGTATAATTTAGCTGGGGGATTTAACTTATCTGGGAAATTGAGAAAGCAAAGCAGAGCAGGCAGTTGCTGACCAGGAAGACAGGAAAAGGTTGTTCATAGAGAAGCTCCAGGTCTCACATGGAGGGCAGGTTGGATGCCCAAATCCCACTCCCCACAGGTACCGTCGCTGAGTGTTCAGAGGTAGGCTGGGTGTTAAACTCATATGACTGTCCTCAACCCCAAATTATCATTCCCAATTCTTTAGAAACCCAGAAACCCATCCCAGATTTGGAAAAGGGGGCCTAAAATGACATTTTCCTGAGTCAGAAATTCACTTCAGCCAAAATATCATCAGTTCAATTATCTATTTACAGCTCTTCCTTCATCTCCCAAAGGCCGTATCATGTCCATACATGAAGATGTCCAATGGTTGGAAGAACGGACATCAAAAGTGGTACTTGTATAAATTCATTTATTATTCCAAAGCTTTATACATAACCAAGAGCAATGGGTAGAATAGAGTGTTTGGTTTTATGTTGTTGTTGTTGTTGTTGTTGTTGTTTTTTTAATGAGAGTCCCTTGAGGCCCAGGCTGGCCTCAAGCTCCTTGTATAGCTGAGGTCGAGCTTGAACTTCCAAGCACCTTGCCTTCACCTCCCAGTGCTGTGCTTACAGGCATACATCACCACACCTGCTTTGTGCAGTGCTGGGAATTGACCCAGGACTTCATCAGTCTGCTACCTCAGTTACATGCCTAGCCTCCTGCTAAGGACTTTTAAATTTTTTTAATGCTTTATTGATTCTTTGAGAATGTCATACCGTGTATTTTGATCATATTCAGACTCTACCTCATCTCCTTTCAGATTTACCCCTACCTCCCTACTCCCCTTTACTATGTCCTCTTTTATTTTTTCAAGGCCTATCAGATCTGTGTTGTCCAAATGCTCTCACATTTGGATCCATCCCCTGGACCCTGGTCAACCTACCAGGTATCACATGCTTAAAGAAAAGTAACTTCACCTCTCTCAGTGGCTATCAATTGCCAGTAGTTCCTCAGCTAGGGCTGTGGCTTCTTGCCCATGTCACCCCTCCATGTTAGTTTTTTGTCTGGCTTGGGCTTACTCAGGTCTTGTGTATGCTGTCACATGCGCTGTGGGTTCATATGTGCAACTGCTCGGCTATGCCCTTGTATTTGTGTACCACCTCTGGCTCTCACAGTCTTTCCATCCCTTCTTTTACAATGATCCCTGAGCCTTTGGGGTAGAGGGTATGATCTAGGTGTCTCACTTAGGGCTGAGCACTCCACAGTTTTTATTTTCTGCATATTGACCAGTTGTGGGTCTCTGTGTTAATCAGCATCTTCTGTAGGATGGTGAGAGTTGAGAGATGAATTAATCTATGGGTATAACAGTAAGTCATTAGAAGTCAATTTAATACTATCCCAATTTAGCAGAATAATAGTAATAATTCTGTTCTACAGCCTGTGACCTGATTAGCCACACGTTCTTGACCCTGATAAGAGTGCCAGGTATGGAGGGGCTCCATACTGTAAAGCAGACCTTAAATCTGATCAGAAAGTGATTGGTTATTTCCACATTTGTGCCACTGTTGCACCAGTGGACATATCTTGCCAGGACAGTCAATATTATAGCTTATAGGGTTTACAACTGGGAAAGGTTGATGATGACTTTTCCCTTCCAGTAGCATGCATAGAGCCTTCCAGCATTATGAAAGCTAGGCAGGAGAGCTGAATCTTCAAGGTCAATACCAGCTTGATTTCTCCATGTTGTAGTGTCTTTAGTAATTGGGTCTTACTGTCAAGTTCTGAAGGGCAACCAAGAGCAGTGGCAACAACCAGTATTGTTTGAGGGTCTGTGGGCAGCAACTCCAAAAAAAGGGAGTCTGTTCTTGGCATCAGGCTTTTTATTTGCTAGCCTGTGGTGTCTGGTAGGGGCATTGTCTCCTTGCTATAGGGTAAGCCCATTGAAACTTTTTTTTTTTTTTTTGGTCGTTTTGAGACAGGGTCTTCCTGTAGCCCCAGCTGTCCTGGAACTCACTGTGTAGACCA
>NW_008357953.1:126808-130268 GCF_000622305.1 Nannospalax galili | reverse complement strand
AATAAATAAATAAATAAATAAATAAATAAATAAATGGCAATCAAACAAATAAAAAATTTAAATGTAGTCTGGAAAAACTGAGCCGTTTTCTCTCCAGGCTCTTACAAAGCCACACTAAGGTGTGGGATGTGTAGGTTCTCATCTGAAGACTACGAATTCACATTCATGTCGATTCAAGTTACTTACCAAATCCAGCTCCTCCTGACTATAGATCTGCAAGTCGTTTTCCTGGAGGGCTATCAGCCAAGGGTTGTTCACAGAATGTACCTGACTCTCTCCAGGCTCTGCTCTATCAACAGGCAATGGCACACTGACCCCTTCCTCATCTTCCTCTTCAGCCACTTATGGGAGAAAGTTCCCTGCTTCTAAGGGCTTATGGATTGCATTAAGTCTTTCTGTCTTCCTCTGTCTTGATGTCAACTGTGACATACAACATAACACATATTGAAGGGAACTTTAGACAATTGCTCCTGCAGGTCATCTTGTCCAATGTCTTACTCAAGGCAGAATCTCCCCAGATAATTATTTAGCAAATGCTTAAACAAGGTCAGTTCCTAGAGTCCACATTCTTGTGGGAAGTGAGCTTTCCTTCCGCTGCCACCTCACTTGTCCACTGTCTTTCCTCAAGCAGAGTAAAGCCTGGTCCCTTCACTTTAATACGGGCCTTGCTTTTCAGAACGACAAAAATAGCATATTTTTTCTTCCACAGGATTGCCTTCAAATATGCATAGCTCTGTTTATTCTTTACCAATATAAACTCTAAAATCCTCCTTTTTTTAACTATTGAGCTAAGGAAAATTTTATATGTCTCCTGTGTTACACAGCTTGGTGCTGAGGCTCACAGACTATTTTTAATGGAGGTTCAACTTAGAATAAACATAAATAGATGGTGATTGATAGATAGAAAGATAGATAGATGATAGATGTTTTTAAGGCTAAATATAATATTTATTCACATGTATAGAAAAAATAGATGTATATTTATTAAAATTCCTTAATTATTTAATATCTTTATTATTCCATTGGTTTTCTAAACCCCCAATTATTTTCACCTAAAAACCTCTGCTTGGCTTTGTGACACATCTTCACAGATTACCTCCTTTTCTCCTCTATATGCACTCTGCTGAACGAAGCTGCCAGAAAGTGATTCCATTTTAGATTTTCACAAAACATCTTAAAAAGGTTGTTGATTACTGTGATGGAGAATTCAGGTCTCTTATTCCTAAGCAAGAATATTGATACCAAATAGTTTTATATTTAGTCATTTGTTTAACTCTTCAATGGCTAGAAATTGATCAGATATACACATTTATTTTCTTGTTAGGGTAATTGACTAAAATATTTCTGTAAAATGCTTTGCAGAAATAATTGAAGTGAGTTAAAATGGAACAAGAACATGTAATATTAGGCCAGTTTTTGAAACAGAGTCATGGATGATTATCAAACCCAGCCCTTGAGCTGTAGCCTGCCTGGCGTCTCATGTTTGCCTTTACCTAGAGAGTGTCACAGCTCCTTCCATAAGGTGGGCATTCCAGGAAGATGGAATTTAACCAATTTGATGTTACAGCAGCTGCTGCTGGACAGAACCCAGTAAGTAGATCTGACACAGAGAGAAAGAAGAATTTAACCAAAGCTGTAATAATTGAGTTGCTGATTTTAATCCTCTTTAAAAGTCATTTCCCAAACCAGAAATTAAAGATCTGGAAATCAGAGGAAAAATGTCTAATTTGGGAGGCTTTGAAACTTGTTTGGTTTGATTCGTTTTAAGAGAGAAGAAGATGGGTGTGGTGGCACATGCTCTTAATCCCAGCACTTGGGAAGCAGAGGCAGGCAGATCTCTGAGACTGAGGCTAGCCTGGTCTACATAGTGAGTTCCAGGCCAGCTGGGGCTACAGGGAGACCTTGTTTCAAAAGATGAATAAATAGACGAATAAATAATAAAACAAAAGAGAAAAGATATAAAATATTTTCATGAGTTTGTTTCAGTTTTCAGGCATAAAGACATTTGTAAATATTATTATATCCACATTTTGATGGACCAAAAGAATATAAACTCTTTGGTTCTAATATATACTAACATATAACTAACGTATATATATTACATATATTACATATATATAGAGAGAGGGTAAGTGAGAGAGGCTAACAAGTAGAAAGAGTCCTCATACATTTATTTGTAAAAATCACACGAAAAAGTTATATTTTCTATCCTATCTTAATAAATTTTGCAATGACCACTTATTTTCTAGAGTTACCAGTAAAGTAAATAAATAATGGCATAGTTTGTTTAAAAAAAGATCTTCACTATAAAAGGATTTCCTAATATAGAATCAAGAACTTAAGTAGGAACACTATTGCTATAACAGCAGTGCCTCTACGCCCTGTAAGAAGCTTAGTGCATTTTGTTGCCAATCTTTATCACCAAAATGGCCAGACAACAGCATCACTTCCATGATTCACCCTGAAAAGAAGATTCTGTTGTCCCCTATAAAGCTTGTTAGAAGGAACAAGAAAGTTCACAGAATATCTGCTACCAAGTCTGGTACCGGACAGCTTCAAACAAACCTGAAATCTCTTGAATTCACAGAAAGAGATTCTTTAAACACTACTATGGTTTCACAATTCAACATGGCAGGAACCTTCTTTTCAATAAATGATGCTATTTATGAACATGCGAAAATATGAAACTGGATTTCTTCCTCACACCATACACAAAACTGACTCTCTTAGTTATACACATCTCACTCAGGGCCATGGTCCTGACGCTAATAATATGGTTGTTTCTCACTATGGGTGCTACCTTCCTGTGTCTGTCATGATGCAGGGAAAGATTCGGCTTCCCATAGGAGGATTATGGATTCTCTACCGAACTGAAAACTAACAGCATTGACTTTTTCAGATAGTAATACTGTTACAATCTCCATTTGTAAAATGCTTATTCCCGGTGGGCTTTAACATTCTCCAGATGTCTCTTCCACAGTTCACAGGCATTTCCTCAGGCCCAGATAGCCTAGGGATAAAATGAAGTCACTCTTGAGTGAGTGATAATAGCAAATTCTTGAGGAGCTAAATAGGGATAAGATGCATGGGGAGAAAGAGAAGAAAGAACTTAGAACCTCAACCCTTGTGGTTTAAATGGGATAAGTATTGGGTTAGTACTTACAGTCAGATTAATAAACACTTTTCTTGCAGCTGTTTGAGAGTGCTACAGCTTAGCAAAGATATTGCTTTTCACATGATTTCCTTCAAATGTCTCATATCACAATAGCAGTTATGAGATAGATAGATGATAGATGATAGATAGATGATAGATAGATAGGTAGGTAGATGATAGATGATAGATAGATAGATAGAGCTGAGACAGAAGAATGACTATTTCAAGGCCAGCCTGGGCTACATAATGAATTCAAGGCCAGCTTAAGTAGTTTAGCAAGATCCTGTCTCAAAATAAAAGATAACT
>NW_008357953.1:106079-126684 GCF_000622305.1 Nannospalax galili | reverse complement strand
TCAGTACATACATACATACATACATACAATCATAGTGAGACAGATGATAATTACATACATACACACATACATACATTCCTAAATGTTTATATCCACAAATAAATCAAGCTAGCCCCTAATCAAAATACCCTTATTTAGCTAAAATTCAAACAGAATTACCTTTAACATCTAATTCCCTTAAACAATACCTATGACTTATTAAAAGGCCACCAATTTAATACTCCTTTTGTTTTTCTTATGATGTTGTTGTTACGTCCCTGGATTTAAAATGTACATCTAATTGCTTTTGTTCCTTATGTATGTGTGTACACATGCGTGTATAAGGTCATCCCCTACCATGAATCAAAAACAGTTACCCTCTGGGAGGATCTTGCATTGACTTATAAATTAAAGCAACTGTGAAATTGATTTAAAAACTGAAGTGAAGTGGTTCCTAGCTTCATGAAGTCTGAAGTGAACAGTCAAAGCCATATTACAATATTTCTGAGGGTGTGGGCTTGTTTTTATAGCAGCAGTTTCCATAAAATTGCAATCAGTCACTCTAGCAGAGGTAGTCAGACCATCATGCCGTACTTTAGCCCATAGATTGTCCACCATCTGCTCCTGCTTGAATGTCCCCAAAGGCCCATTTGTTAAAGGGCTGGTTACCCGGGTGGCACTAACAGAAGATAACAGAACCCTTAATAGGTGGTGCCCAGTGGATGTGGCTCAGGCCACTGGTGATATCCTCTAAAAAGGGACAGTGCGGCTTTAATTAACTTCCTCCTCTCTTCTGCTTCCCGGCCACAAAGTATGTGAGCCTGGACGTGTCTTTCCACACGTCCAAAGCCATGGAGTCAATTGATCATGCACTGAAATCTCCAAAACTGAGCTTAAGCACACCATTATTCCTTACGAAGCTGATTGTCGCTGACATTTTGTTATTAAAAAAAAAACCTGATTAATATGCCACCTGTCCTCATTTGTATACATTCTTGATTCTGAATAAAAGTTAAGTTCCTGGTGGTCATGGTGCAATTTTTTTTTTTTTATCTTAAGAGTTAATCAGCGTCTCACACAGAGTTTGGGCTGGACATGCGCATTCTGTTTCAAATTAAATATTACTGTCACCTGAATAATGGAAGTAGCAGCTCATTATGTGCATGCCTCAAGTGGGATCCTAATTTCTCTTGGATAAGAGGTCAGTTTTATGAGAGAGAGAGAAAAATAAATTTAAACCAATGAAAAGCAAATTAATTCTTTTTTGTTCTTTCCCTTTTTTCTTCAAGTCTCTTTAGCTTACCATTCCTTCAAATGGAAGCTTGCTGAACTTAATACCTATAAAAATAGTTGGAAGAAGCACATATACAAGTGAACTGAGCGCAATGTACCATTACTCACATATGATTTCTGTATCAACTGATAAGTCCTAGTCTGGACAGTTTGCAATTGGTTCACGCAAGATTTGACATTTATCTTTTCCTCAGCACGCTGTCACCCCAAATGTTCTATTTCTGTTTTATTAATTCAACTTATAACTAATCTCAAAAGTTTAATACCATGATAACCAACTTCAGATTGGATGGCAGACAAGTTTTAAAAATCATTAGCCTGTTTGGAATCAAATTCCTGCTTGGATTCTTGGGCTGCTTTCTCTGAGCCAGGGTATGTTCTCTATGATCCAGTTTCCCTTACGATGGCTTTCGGATCCCCACCCCAGTTTTATGCTTTACTGATGTCAAGCATGAAGGAATGCAAACAATTGTACCATCAAAAGCAATAGCAACTAACCACCCAGAATTCCCTGGCTTGAGATCAGAAAATAAGATTTAACTCCTCAGAATGGCAAGGACTACACAGAACTAATGGGTGGTCTTTCCAGAGAGATGTCTCATAAGCGTCACTGAAACAGTAATTGATGCCGTGGGCAAGCATGTCTCTGCTTACTGTAGGTATCTTGTATCTTGCATCTTTACTGTTACTTTAAAACAAACATGCAAGATACTTAAAGTAAAAAGCATTGTTTATTGTTTTGGTTTTGCCTTGGTCTTTTTGAAATAGGCTATCCCTGTAGCCCCAACTGGCCTGGAGCTCTCTTTGTAGACCAGGCTAGCTGCAATATCAAAGAGGTCTAGCTTCCTCTGCCTCTGGAGTGCTGGGGTTAAAGATGTATGCCACCATGCCAGGCTAATTCAGAGTTTTTTAAAACACCATTTCCTTAAACCACTAAATTTTTTCTAGTAATTATTAGTGATTGGCATTATTAACCTACCAACACTTGGCATTCTGGTTGAACTGAGTTAGTGTCACTAGTGGACCAGCAGGTCACTAACTGTGGCTCATCTGTTTGTTCAAAGATTTCTAACTGTTGGGATCATCCAAAATAAAATCAAGATACTCAATGTCTGTATTATTAAAAAATTTACCTTCAAGCAAATAATATCAATAATTATAAGGACACTAATAGACTCCATAAAGGCAGTGTTTTATTTCCTGAAAATGGTTTCAAAATGGCTTTATTCTTTTATGATCTGAGGGAGTGGATGTCGAGATGTTTTGGGGTTAGAATTTTAGACATCTTGGAGGCCACATATCTATCTATTAACTATGTATCTTTCAGTTGTCAAATGATGTTATCTCTTTAATCATATTACACAAATTACAAATCACAGTAATGGTCACAGCAGACTAAAGTATACAAACAGAAGCTCTAACTTAAGCTCTAACTTTCTGTGTGAAAATCCACGCTGCTTCCCTAATGCGCTGGATAGCTTTACTGCCGACTTGGCACACCTGGGTTGCCTCCATTGGACTGGCCCGTGGCCAAGTCTGTGGGGTCTCTTGATTATTGAATGATATAGGAGGGCCTAACCCACTGTGGGTGGTGCTACCCCTGGACCGGTGGGCCTATGTTGCCTAAGAAAGCAGGTTGAGGGGGGACCAGAGGAGGAAGCCAGTAAGCATTGTTCCTCCATGCCTGTGCTTCAGCTCCTGCCTCCAGGTTCCTGCCGTTAGTTCCTACTTTGGGATCCCTCAGTGTTGAACTGTGACCAGGGAGATATAATCTGAAAAAACTCTTTCCTCCCCAAGTTAGTATTGGTCAGAGTATTTTGTTACAGCATTGGAGAAACAAACAAAAACACCTAGTCATACATGAAATATTTGGGATGAAAAAAAGACAAAAACCTTTTTATTTCTTATATCTATGCTAATCATTGAACTATTTTTAAAACATTTATGATCTTTGAATTACTTTGCAGAAAGTAATACTACAAGGCCATTTAATATGATATAAATTCTTTCTTGTAGATGTCTTGAAAAACCAAAATACCTGAAGTGGTTGGGCATCTCTCTAATATGTCAGTCAGTTGCAGCAGAAGGCCAGTCTCGTTATTGATCATGTCTTCTGTGGGCTCCAAATGGGAAGAGTTCTATGTATATATCCTTTTTGTATACGGATTTTGATTCCTCAGTACATATATTGAGAACTTGGATTGCTAGAAGGCATGGTATTTCTATATTCAGTTTTCTAGGGAACCTTCACACTAGTTGCTGTAAGGCAATAAAACTTAATCTTTTCTTTTTTAAAAAAGGATTTAATTTAATTTTTATGTTTCTGTATGTGTGTGTCTTTATGGGAATGTATGTCACATGTGTGCATGTATGTCACATGAGTGCAGGTGCCCATGGGTATCAGAAAAGGGAGTTGGATTCCCTGGAGTTGGAGTTACAGGCAGTTGTGAGCCACCTATGTGGGTGCCTGGGACTTGAATTTGGGTCTTCTCGAAGAGTAGGAAGTGCTCTTAACCTCTGAATCCTCTTCTACCTTTGTTGTTCATTCTTTTGACAACTACTCTAAGAGATGTGAGGTGAAATCTCAGGATTGTTGGAGTTTGTATTTTCTGATGATTTATGATGAAATTATTTGTTCTGTGTATCTGTTGGTCTTTCTGAAGTATCTATTTAGGCCTTTTGCCAATTCTTAAATTGGATGGTTTTCTTGATATTAAGAATATTATATGTTGGGGCTGGAGAGGTGGCTTGGTAGTTAAGAGCACTGACTGCTCTTGGAGATGACTTGGATTCAATTCCCAGCTCCCATATGGTGGCTAACAACTGTCCATAACTCCAGTTTCAGGGGATCTGATGCCCCCTTCTGACCTCTGTGGACATTGTATCATATGGGTGCACTTATATACATGCAGGCAATATACTCCTATACATAAAGTAAAAATATTTTTAAAAAAGAATATTACATACTATTTTCCTAATTCTCTGGGAAAAATATCTCATGATCTTGAAACTCTAAGAAACAGCAAATGAACAAATAGAAATGTTGGCACACTACACTAATTTATTGAACACAGAAATTCTGGAAGATGGATTATATAGTTTTCTCCCCTGGTCAGTTGAGCCACCTAAGACACAGAGAAAATTCCCCCAATGTAGGAAAAACATAATTTTTTTCAGTATCTTACCACATTAAGTGAGGTTCTCAAAAAGATGAGAAAAAAGCCAAAATAAACAAAAACTAAAGGATTTTAAACTGCTCATGTGTTTGTGTTTACATGTTAATTATCCCAGTGAGAGAAATACAAGAGGAAACCTTTTCCCTGGAGAACTCTGTCTTTAAGCCCTTTACTAGCTGCCTCTTCACATAGTCCCTCATCCACCCTAATCACTCATTCTTGGAGGTTAGCTCTAAATTATAGGAACTTCATTCCACAGATGAGAACTGAAGCTGTCTGAATATTTCCTGCATGACTGACACACCAGGTAATTTGGTATGGAGTAAAGATCACTATTATCACACTTCAAATTAGGTTGACTTTCCAGTCTATTTCTGCTGTCGTCTTGACAGGTATTGATAAAGTGATGCCATTTAGCATTTATGTTCTTAAATTTTCTCATCCAAGAGCTCTATTCTGCTGCTAATCCAGTAGATTTTAAATTACTCTAGATCCCATGTGTCCCATCCTTGCTAGGGACAAAGACCTACAATAAAAGTGGTAGAGTGGGCTCTGGTCTTCAAGTGAAGCAGTAATTTTCCTCCACATTGGTCTAATTTGCAGCACTAGATCTCTGACTTGTTTGTCCCAGCTGAATTAGGAATGATTACCTGGTTATTGGAAGACTGTGGACAGTTTACCTAAACCAAGACCCATAATGTTGTATTAGTTACCTTTTTATTGCTATGATAGACAGTATGACAAAAACAACTAGAAGGAAGAAAGATTTGGGGGCTTACATTTTCAGAATGTTCAGATGATTTCCTGGCCCTGTGTAGTTGAGCAGAATATCATGGCACCAACAGACCACGATGAAAGGAATGTTTTACCTCATGTGGACTAGAAGGAGAGAAAAAGGAATATCCCCACTCAGCTGACTGCTTGATTCCCCCACTTTTAATTGTTTCATGGCTCCTGGATTATGCATGGTACTGCCCATGTTCAGGGTGGATCCTGCTCTTCAGTCAATGATTTCTAGAAATTCTCTGACAGACACATCTGTTTTACCATTCTCCCAGGTGATTCTAAAGCCAGCAAAATTGGCAGTCATCACCAATCATGACACCTGACCCTGAGACACTGGGACTCTTGTCTTCTTTGCACTTGATCCTCCCCCACTGGCCTGACCAGAATCCTTTCTCAGCCTTTCTGCAGTCCTGATTCTTCACTGCATACCTTTGTACTCCAGTTAAAGGAGTTCACAATATGGGTGAGGCTATGAAACTTTTAGGAGGTGTGGCCTTGCTGGAGGAAGTAAGTCACTGGGGGCAGGCTTTGAGAATTCAAAACCACATCTTGTTTCCAATTACTCTCTGTGCTTCTTGTGCCTGCTTAGTGATGTGAGTGCTCAGCTTTCTGCTCTACCCACTTCTGCTGCCATGCTTCCTAGGCCATGATGGACTCTTATGCCTCTAGAATGATAAGCCCAATAAACTCTTGCTTTGGTCATGGCGTTTTATCATAGCAACAGAGAAGCAACTAATACAGAAGTTGGTACCAGGAGTGGGGTCTGTTGCTCTGAAGAACCTGTTTTTTTTAGAGGAATGTGGAAGATGTTGGGAGTTTGGATTAGACAAGCAGTCAAATGATGTAAACAGACCTCAATGGGTCATTCTAGTAGAGGCCCAGCTCAAGATCTTCCAGAGGGAGATGAAAACAAGGACTTAAGCAGCAGCTAGGCTATTTTGGCAGAGTCTGGCTGCTATCTACTAGAAGCTCACAAACTTGCTTGAGGAAAAGTTGAAAAGTAATGGCCTAATTACTTTGGTGGAGGAAATTTCAAGAAAGTCTAACATCATATCAATAGTGTGGTTATTAATGGTGATAATTATACAGATCTACAATGAAAAAGAGCAACTGGGGCAAAAAGAAATACCAAATATACAGTTTGGGGAAGAAAAGGAGCACTTTGAAGCTTAGTAATGTTGGAGACAAGGCATGGGCTGAAGAAGAGGCTATTGTGGATAATTATAGCCATTAAAGCAAGGCCTTCAGATTTCACTTGAACAATGAAAAGAGTAACCACAGGGCAAAACACCACCCAGCTAAGCCTCCTTGTAAAAGGAAAAGGCCTAAGGAGTTTTTTGCTGCTAGAAAACCCAACAAGCAAAAGCTGCTGGTAATGTGGATGATGTGCCCAAGGTTCATTCTAAACTGACAGCATAACTTGGCAATGTCATTCATCTGGTGCTGACTTTGAAAACTGAAAGATGCAAAAATGAGGGGGGCATCTGTTCTTTCTCAACAGTTTCAGAAAGCTGCTAAAGCAAGGGAACATATAGTAGGTGAGTCCCTGCACAAAAACTGGAAACTGTGAAGGTAATACTTGGTTGTAGAGATCCCAAGATGAGGTTTCCATTAGATTCCAAGTATCTGAAAACATGGTCCCTAGATCATAGCACTATTTGGGGAAAGTTATGTAACCTTTAGGAGGTGTGGCCAAGCAGGAAGAAGCAGGTCACTGGGGGTAAGCTTTAAGAGTTCAAAGTCACATACCACTTCTAGTCTTTCACTATGCTTCTTCTGCCTGCTTGAAGATGTGAGTCCTCAACTTTCTGCTCCAGCCACCTCTGCTGTCATGCATTTAAGGGCGTGATAAACTCTTATCCTTCTGGAACCATAAGCCCAATAAATTCTTCCTTCTATAAGTTGCTTTGGTCGTGATGGTTTATCATAGCAACAGAAAAGTATATAAGAAGGAAGAGGAGAAGCAGGAGGGAGAGGAGGAGAAAAAGAAGTGTCCTTCAGAGAACTAGCTCATCTTCTGTTAATTAGTCAAACAGCAGATTTGAAGGTCATAAATTATAGATTCATATTTAATAATCAGCTTTGGACCCCATCTCCCATATTCCTAATAATACACTAATTTTAGGAAAGGAAAATGTCACATTTGCCCTCCTTTTAATCTGAAATACGTAAAAGGAGAGAAGAAGCATGACAGTTATGCCCTCCTTCCAATTAGACCGAAAACACACATGAAATGGAGAAAGGTGTAAGTAGCACAGCTTTGTGGAAACCCATCAAGTGAAGGCTATTTCCTACTGCTATCTATCAGTATGCTATAAATATTTTAATTTTCTCTTTGACCAATTCTGTTAGATTATTTTTTGGCAAAGAAAAATGAGATATGACTGATACCCCAGGCCCTCAGTGCAGACATGACATTCTAAATTGCCCCTCAAAGATTTTAAGGTAATAAGGCATGCTATGGGCTTCTCTTTTAAGATTTGATTCAAGCCCAGTGTGGTCGCACATACCTTTAATCCCAGCACTTAGAAGGCAGAGGCAGGCAGATCTCTGTGACATCAGCCACCCAGTCTATATATGAGACCACTCCCCCCCCCCCAAAAAAAAAGCAGGGCGTGGGGGCGCACACCCTTAATCTCCCAGCACTTAGAAGGCAGAGGCAGGCAGATCTCTGTGACATCAGCCACCCAGTCTACATAGTAAGTTTCAGGTCAGCTGGGACTATAGAGAGATACTCTCTTCAAAAAAGAAAAAGATTCCATTCAAATGGGCCTATCAATCACCTGAACAGGAAATGATTCCTCAGGAAACCTATCAACTACAGAAATTTCAAGAAACATAATACATCTGAGGATACCTTTAAAAGATGGGAGGAAAAACTGTCCCTTTAATAAGATATGTGTATATACACCGCAGAAGCCTCTCCTTCAACCCAGGTGCTTACAGAAACTTACTGGTAACTCTGAAAGTATAATGGTTTTCTTTTACTCTTTCCATCTCCCTTTTTGTACTGTACAATATCCTAAGTCGGCTTGCCATGACACTCTAGGCATTCTCTTTCACTCTCTCTTGGAGCGCATACTCCCATATAGCTGTTGACAGATTTCCATGGTTAAGCCTGCGTGATATTGTGATCTTGACCTCAAAACGCAGGACTTTCTATTTTCCTTTTATTCATTTCCTGCCTTTCAGCAGCTGCTCATGTCTAGCCTGTCTTCATTGTTGCTATTGTGCTCTCAAATACAATTAACTTGTTCTTGTCTTCCTTCTGAGTGTGTTTTCCAAAATCCTTTATCTATGAGACTAAGAGCCTCATGTGAGGATACATTGAAAGACAGCCATCTACAAAATGCCCTCAGCAGACAGTAGATCACTGTTGCCTTGATCTTGAGCTTTGTTTCCCATACTCCACTCTATAATAAACAAATGTTTGTCATTTATAAGTCACCCAGTTGTGGCATTTTTGCTACAGCAACCTAAATGCACTAGGATATTGCTTTATGGACTTTTAAAACATTCCATGGACACATAAAACTATAGGACACTGCCAGAGTTGTCTGATAATTGTCAATTCTTGCTTAAAATGTACACTTCCTCATACCCTTAAATGCCTAATTTGCAACAAAAGAGGTGAACTAGAGACATAAACCAGTGTTGGGCAATTAAAGATGAAAACACAGATAGCTATATTAATGCATTACAAAAATAATTCACTGTTAGTACTGGGAATAGTATTCTATGAGTTTTTCATGCTCAGATATAGTGACAGTTTTAATTTTAGACAATGTATTAAAAAATATTTGATTGATGTTATGGTTGATATTCATTGTCAATTTGACTGGATTTGGAATCACCTAGGAGATATACCTCTGGACATGTTTCTGAGGGTGTTCCCAGGGAGGATGAAGTGAGCAGGGAAGACTCATCCTAAATGTGGAAGACACCATTCATATACTGGGTTCTTGGAGTAAATAAAAAGGAAAAAGAATGAAGGAAGCCAGCTGAGCATCAGCATTGATCTCTGCCTCCAACTGAGGATACATGCGACCACATTATATTCCCACCGCCGTTCATTTCCCATCCTGATGAAATGTACCTTAAACCTGAGCCAAAATAAAACCTTCCTTCCACAAGTTGTTTTTTTGTCAAACATTTTGTCACAAGAAAAATGACTAATGCACATAATAAAGAACCTTGGAAGACAGATGAAGCTCCATTTAAGTAACAGCCAAGTCTTAACTGCATTTTACAAAACATTCTCTTTTCCCAAGCTCTGGCCTCTTCTCAGTTAATCAACTTGCTACATTATTTGTAGAATCCTGGAATCATGTCTCAGTTGACCAATGAAGATGGTAGTAGCCTGGTTATTGTTAGGTTTTTAGTAATAAAGTCCATGGTCTTTTCCTCAGGAATTTCAAGTCTTCTGCTAACATGAGTAAATAGTGACAGCCCAGCAGACTATATGCAGTAAAATCTGATTTTTGTAAGCAATTTTAGTCTGTCATTCTACTCTAAGTTTTACAGGCTGCTCTACAAGTCTTCCATTCAGTTTCCCAAATTTATCTGAATCAATGTGCTTCATTTTCCCTTTTGAAGCACATTGCTGTACTCTATTGATCCAACCATGAACTTATTTTATTTCAAATTCTATTCAGTTTCCCAAATTTATCTGAATCAAGGTACTTCGTTTTCCCTTTTGAAGCACATTGCTGTACTCTTTATTGATCCAACCATGAACTTACATTATTTCAAACACCTAAATTTCTCTCCATTGTTTTCACCTACATTTGGATTCTGTCTTCATTTTCAGATAATAATGCCACTTATCAATAAAACATATGATTAAGAGACAGCCTTTCAATATATACTGCATATGCACTTATATACTCCAGGAGTCTCTGAATGTGGTTGCTTACAGATATTCACCACTAAGCTAGCCCACTTTCATAATTATAACTTTGAAAGCATAATATTTTTCTTTTTCCCCTTTTTTGCTCCCATTTTTGTACAGGACAAAATCCTACAACTTACTAGTCCTGACTATTACTGACAAATGATTACTGTGGGGTGAGGAAGAGTAGATCTTCTTTAAGGGAGTGACTCTAAATAGGCTGACTAGACTCCAGTGGATGAACTTGCACTGTGGGACATCTAGATATAAATTCTTGATCAGATAGGACTTAACATATAAGCAAGAATACCTGAAATCTGGTGGAGGAAGCTTCTGGGTGGTGGGGAGGAGTAGAGGGACTGTAATTTTGACTAAAATGTATTATATGAAATGCACAAAATCTCAGTAAAAGAGATATAGACTGTTGGGGCACACACCATTAATGCCTTCACTGAGGAGCCATTTTTGGGGATTTGTTGTTGCTGTTGTTGTTTTGTTCTTTTGAGACAGGGTCTCTCTATACCACAGCTGACTTGGAACTCCCTATGTAGATGAGGCTGGCCTCAATCTCAAAGAGATCCACATGCCTCTAGCTCCTCAGTGAAGGCATTAAAGGTGTGTGCCAGGAGACTCTATATCTCTTTTATAAAAATGTTTTCCCCAACACTTTGGGCTGCCCCAATGGTTTAGGTTTTGTTGTTTTTTTTTTTAACCTTTCTCTAAAGTACCCTCTCCCTCCTTGCCACGTGGCTGCTAGTCTGCCATGTGTTGGACCTCCATGATGTTCTAAACCTGTATGACTGTCTAGTAATCTCACACCTAAAATAAAACTCTTTTCTGAAACTCACTTTCCTTCTAGGGAAATCTCATTCTTTGATGTTGGAAGACAAAAGACCCAGCAGGGGTGGCTTTGCTGTTCATTAATTTCCCAGAACTCTAATTGTTAAATTCCTGGCAGACTTCTAAAATGGCAGCCCAGCTCCCAATATTCTAAAATGCTAGCTGCCAATTTAGCACCAGAAAGTCCCTGTGCTTACGAGGAGACCAACCAATCCCAAGCTAACCTGCCCAGCCTACATCATGGAAAGTTACCCAAGTACCTAACTGCTTATAAAAGATGTCTGACTTCTGCTGCTGGCTGCTGTCTCTCTGACCCTGGGAGGGAGGCAATATAACAGCTTGATCCCCCTTAATAAACTGCTGTTCCCCATGGAGTTTTCCTGTGTGGGGGGAGGTCTTTGCTGCATGCCTCCATACACTAACCTCCTGAGCTCTGCTTACCTGAGGCAAAAAAGCATTGTCTACCCCTGTCCTCCTTGGTCACGTTCAATGCCTTATACAAGCAATTAGACCCTAACCCCTAATGGCCCATAATGCTTTACCCCAAATGACCCATGGTGTTATACTCACACATTTCCAGTCTTGAGAAGAAAAAAAAATATTACTATAAAATTTACTACCTAAAAAAATAGTGAGATGCCTGCTTCTTGTCTACTTGAAACAGGACCCTCCCACAAATGACTCAAGAGATAATATCAACTGTTATAATCTGAACTCTAGGGGCTGGAGAGATGGCTCAGTGGTTTAACAGCACTGGCTGCTCTTGCAGAGGACTTGGGTTCAGTTCCTAGCACCCACATGACAGCTAATAATCATTCATAACTCCAGTTCTAGGGACTTCAATGCCCTCTTCTGACCTCCTTGGGCATTTCACAACACAGTACATTTACATGCATGCAGACAATACACTCATACAGATAAAATAAAAATTGATAGATAAAATATTTTTAAAAATAGGACCTCAAGTCCCTCTCAAGGAGTAGTTCTCTCTAAGAATTCACCTTCCAAACATCTGTCTCTCTTACAGCACATGCCTTTATTAAAACTTTTATTCGGGATTTTTAAGTATTTTTACCTACATGCTGATCCTGGCACTTCAATATTCAAATATTTTTGAGTGAATGTTTTTTAATAAATTCAATAAAAGATTAATCTTAAATGCAGGGTTTTTTTTGTGATTTACAATCCAGCTCTATCATTTGGAAGGTTGAATGATACTTTAAGGTTAAGTATGTGCTTGGTCCTTTCTCAACCCAACAAATCCTTAATAGTTTACTAAGATATTTTTACAGGAATTTTCATCTGAGCAAAAACATTTCTTGTATCCCACACTTCTGTAAATGTTGTGAAAGGCCAAGCATTAGACCTTTTTCTGTCAAATTGTAAATATAAAAACATAATATAAATCTTTAAAAAATGTCAATTAATTCTTCCATAGATGACCTATATACTTAGGATACCTAAATATCATCATACAAATATTAGTTTTCTTCATAGCCCCAATAAAGGTATAAAGCTAAAATATTGCTTGTCTGAAGCCAATGGTGTTTTCCCTCTGCACTGGTATTTTTCTTAATGTACTCAAACAACTTTCCTTGATTTTCTGAAAGATTTCATATCAGTTTTTCTAAGCTAGTAACAATTAAAACAAAAATTCCATGAGAATAAAGCAAAAGTGGAAAAGCTACATAAATCTGATTTTGATTTTCCTATACTTTCCCCCTTCTTTATTTCCAAGCAGCTAATCCCCTCTCAAACAGCACAATAGACCAGCAAGACAGAAAGAGGGGGAGATAAAATTTTGCAACAAGATAAAATTGTGCAGTTCATTGTTCTTGCTAATCTAAGCCATTTACATAGGGTTAGAAAGCTTGTTTTATCATTTAAACAGACTTAAAAGCCTCTTTGCAAATGAGATTTAGTTCCTACAAAATAATGAATTGGAACTATTTGGCAAGTTTCTTCCAGCCCAGAACTGGGAGCCGACTTGGCAGTAAACAAAAGCTACTTCTTTGGCCACATACAGTGTATACAAAGATTGATTCCAGCTGCCAAAACCAAAAAGCATCAAACTGATTAAATTCTTTCCAGGAAGTGAACAGGGTGAGTGCCAGGCTAAAAAGCTAATAATATCAGGCTTAAACTATACCTGGGCAAACTTTTTTTGTTTTAAGCAGGTGCTTTAAAAGTGACATTGAATGTTCAGAGCCCCTTGAAAGGGATACTCCTTTGAAAGGAAACTGAAGAGCAAACAGAATAAAATTCAGACAGAAAGACTCAAAATAGACTCAAGCTGAGAAGTGAGGACAATCTAAACTCTTTGATCCATTGTTGGTCAGAGTGGCTTTGGACACACGGATAAATTGCAAAACCATTTCCTTTGCCAGTATCATAGGGAAAGGTAATGTTAAAGTATCAATATGACCCATAAATTGAACTGGTCCAGACTATTAAAAAATGTGTAGTCTATCTGTTGGAGGACCCACTTTTCCAGTCTCACTGGTCAATTACCTGGTCATAGAACCACTCCTAGGAAGGCAGTTTCACCTTGTTATGCTAAACAGATGGGCGGAATACTGGTGTGTTAATAAGGTAATGAATATTTCCTGCCTGGAGCTAGCTGCAGCTCTCTACAGAACTTCCAGAACCAGCCACAGCCATATAGATCTCCATAAGTCTGCCCGCTTTCCTGAACTCTTCAGGAAAGCGTGATTTCTCCTTTTCTTCTTCACGCCTTTCTTTCTAAACATGCTTTCTTTAAGGCTTTGGGCTGCCCCTAACACCTTGTGTGTCTTCACTTTTTCTCTAAGGCTTTCTTCCCCCAGCTGTGTGTGTCTGACCTCCATGCAGGCTCTAAACCTGCATCGCTTCATGATTTTCTTTCCTTCTTCCCACCATTCACCTCCTCAAGGTAGCTGACCAGCTCGTCTGCCCTGGGGACTTTTCTTTAAGATTCTAATAAAATTGTAAAAGCTTCCATTTGGGTCCACTCTTAAATTCTTTTATGAATGAGATTAAGAACCCTCAAGAGGACCCTCTTTCTCCCTGCTTCAGTAACTAGAAGGAAAACGTTGTTTTTTAAACATAGAAGTAAACTTTGCATCAAAATTTTAGATTTTAAAAATCTTCACTATTGTTATATATATCTACTATATTTTACCTGGCACACCTTGAACAGATATTCAGTGTGACTTTGGCCTGTGGCTCAGCAGGATGAGTTGGACGACCTTGGTTAAATTTGCTCCCAGAAGGTCCCAGGGTTGTTACACCTTCCATTCTTAAGTCATCAAGATCTTCTGTAACAACACAAACAATGACAGAGAAAATTTAAGGCAAAAATAATTAAAAAGTATATATTTTCAGGTATACATCAGTAATTTGTGAAGGATACCATTATTTTGTATTTCTACTTTGAAAAAAATTCATGCATGAATTGTTTTTTCCAATCATTTCCATGTGGTGTTGTGCCCGAGCAGCAGGAAGACCCAGTTTGAAACCTTCACTGAACATAGGGGCCTTCTCCACCCAAGTGAAGACAGAACTTTGCCCTCACCATAGAAAAGAATCTCAGGATCCATCAGAATGAAGAAGGGTTGAGTATGTTAAGTAGAGATAAAAGAAAGTACACATTTCAAATTTAAGTGTAAGCATTCAGTGAGAGGCAAACATGGTTAAATAATCTCTCTCTCTCTGTGTGTGTGTGTGTGTTCTGATGCAGAGACATGGGAGAGACCACTCAAACTCAAAAAGTTTCAAATCAGCCTAATTTTATTAGCTGGGCAGCAAATACACCCTCAGATTCAAGAGAGTGTAGTCCCCTAGATTGTAGGGTTTTTAAAGTAAAAAACCAGAAGACAGCTGGCATTTTAGTTACAAGATGTTAACATTTTACAATGTTAGATAACCGCGGTGTTTGTAAAGCTTACATTCGTTCCTGTTCAGCAAACAAGCAGATGTACAGAAGCGTAAAGATAAGCATTGCTGTAACACCATTGTTTGTGGTCAGCTGTCTCTTGGAACCCACCTTCTAAGGGGGAGCTGAGGGGGTTTCAAGGAATTAGATTTAGTCAAAGGTCAATCTTGCCTTATTCAGGGGAACAAAATGGAGAGGCAGTAACAAGATGGAGTTACTCACACTGCCGTATTCCCCACTGGCTGTTGGAACTGGAGTCAATTCCTTAACTCGGCTGGTACTCAGAGGCTTGTGCTGTTCATATTTAAGCTAGGGAGTCAACCTGTCTCTCTGAGTGCCTGATAAAGTCCTGGAGATGTCCAATGTCTCTGTCTATCTGAGAGCTCAGAAGCCTAAAATTTTCATTACCTATGACCAGGACAGCAACATCCAAGGCAGCAGAACCTGCAATTCCTGTTCCTACAAGAAGGGGAACAAAGATGGTGGCAGAACTTTTCTTGGTCCTTGAGAGACCTGGGTTAAGGTGGAGGTGTTCCCACCTTTCCCCTCCACTATAGAGATAAACCTGAGGAAGTAATCGATTAGTATGCACACATTGCCATGGTGAGAGTCCCATTCTAACACTTAGTAAGACCAAAGGTGAGTGCCCATCAGTTGGTTTCAGGGGCTAGAAAGAAAATCCAGGTTTCCTGAGAACTATTAGTTCTGATTTGGTGACTACATGATTGGGCATGTGGGGAGGTCGCCAGTTGGAAGGTTGAGGATATCAAACAAGGTCCCTTACCCTTGAGGTCCCCCAAAGTCAACTTGGCCTTTTCCCAGCTAGAAGGAAGATCAGACTGTGACGAGGTCATTGTAGGAGTAAATGATAAATTGGCCTAGTACTATGTAGTGAGGGGTTCTGGGGTCCAAACATATCCAACAATCTTCCTCAAGCACCTGGGAAATCTGTTTGATCCAGGTATGGACCACCCTATCATGTTTAGTTCAGGGTCCTCCAGTAGATAGACTAGAGATTTTATAGTCATGACCAGTTAAATTTATAGGGCTGTATGCTGTTGGACTGGCTAGTATCAGTGTGAGTTCCCTCCCAAATGGCCTCCAGGCAGTGAAGGAGAAGAAATTTAGCCATCTTAATTTTTTAGGCTAGTGGGTTTTTCCTTTTGGCTGCAGGTAAGGACTGCAGAGTTGATTAGGCCAGGATTTGAAGCGGTATACCTGAACAGTATTTTCTTATCAAGAACAAGATCATTAGAAAGAAATTTCCTAAATAATATCTTATATAAATTAAGCCTAATGTCTTGAAAGTATAATCCTTTGGGATCTTAAAGAAATATATTAATCATTTTAATCTTTAGTTATACTTTCCTATAGGCTGTTTAAAACCATGCAGTTGGCCCAAATAAACAAATTTATTTTTTCTCTTAAGATCCATTGAGGATCTGATCTTCAGGTGTCACATGGACTTGGGAGGAGCCTCTGACTCCTTTGGCTTTTCTTTTACCAGTTCCATTTACATGAGGATAAGTCAAAAGGTCCTACTCGACTGGGGCTGGCTTCACTTGGAAGCACTGAGGGACCATTTCCTTTTGGTTGATCCTCGTCTTACAGATTGGATGCTGGTTTAAGTCTATCTGGTGGGGTCTCATGACCACAGTTACAGGACATTTTGAGAGATGCCCCATAGTGCCCTTAGAACTTAGTTGACCTTAGATGGCTTGGGGTAAGAAAATTGTCTCTTTAAGTCCCTCTGACCAGATTAGCATAGGCCTCAAGTATGCTTATTAAACACTCAAAAGAAGGTTAGTCATGCTCATCTGGTACTTTTAATTACCATATAATATGCAGATAAAGCTTAGGCAAAAACCAAAATTCTTGAATAAACCTTGACTAGACATATATTTTGTTCCTTAAATTAGTTGACTGAACTATGACCTTAGAAAATTTGAGATTATTTATATATAATTTTGTTTTATATTTATATACTATAACAAAACTGCAGATCTTCATCATTTGCCTCGACTTTTTTATTTTTTATTCTGGAAACATTTAGCCAACATAATAACATTAATAAATAAACTTTCTATCTGTTGTGGGAATTCCCTTCTTGGGGATACTAAGCAATGTTTAATCCCCATTTCCTAACCTGTCTGATCAAGGGAAGATGGTTACAATCTCAAATGCCTAAAGGAAAGATAATAAGATAGATAAAGGACTCAGATGCTTAGCAGCTAAATTTAATATACCTGTAAAAGATCTCTGCATGACCACCAAATAAATACAAACAGACTCTTAAAGAAGAAAAGGAGAGATTGGGCTTTAAAAGGACAATTCACAGCCCATGGAGAAGACAGAGATCACCCTCAGCCCCAGATTCCTCAGTCTGTAACTAAAGCATCACAGTTTTCCTTAAGTGCTTATGCTGGAGATTGTGAACTTCAATTTGATAATATTTTGCTACATACCAGCTGTTTTTCTCGACCTAGTGTTTGTATCCCTTTGAAACCCAAAGCAAAATTATGGTAGAGCACTCTCTGAACTACATAAAGTAAAAAGTATTTTTAACTGTTTTGTGCTTTCTATAAGGTTTACCTGGGAACTTATAAAGCTCAGTGTGTACACAAGTAATATTAACTCATACATATGTGTGTTATTTGGATTCCATGTTCTTTTAATAACATGATGCTGCGCAGCACTCTTCTGAGTCAAATAACTGCCACCTTCATGACTTCGGCTGTGCCTACTTGCAAAAGATCATCACAATTGAGCTTGTTGATGGTTTTGTTCCTTCATTAAATGAGGTGTAAGAAGGGCCATTGGACCCTCACCTGAGTATCCAGCCAACTGTATGTAATTTTGCCCTAATCACACATGGTATCCTGGATTTGAGGAGGACTAAAGTATATAATCTAGGGAAGAATAGGAAGAGAAGCTTTGGTCCATGAGGTTATAGAAAAGTCAACATCCATGCTGGGTAAAGGCTTTCCAGTGCAAGTACTCTCAGGTTACCCGTATAACTCAGTAACCCCTCACTCACCTGCATAAGTAAACTCAGTAAACTCATTGGTTCCCCAGGGCAAACTTCAATTTAATAAAACTTTGGCTTGACACTAAAACCTTCCCTCAAGGCAATGAATTATGATAAAATCTAAAAGATTTCTCAGAAGTCTTATAAAAACCCCAGTAGCTTTTTTGGATTACTTCATAGAGTTACTTTTATTAGAAGTATAAAATCTGAAGTTCAAAGATCCCACTGTATCGCACAAAAAATCCACTGACAATATGAAAGTAATTTGGTAAGGGAACTTTTATAAAAGTGTGTGTTGCCTTATTTGGATAGCAAACAAGCACACTGAACAGGAAATTTGATAGGTTTTTATCGTAATGCAAGAGCACTGTATTTGTTGTTATTGTAGTTCACAGGATTTACAATTGGGTAAGGTTGATGATTATTTTTCCCTTCTGACAGCATATATAACACCTTCTAGCCTCATGAACACTGGCCAGTGGAGAAGAGGTTCTGAAGTCAGCATCAGCTTGATTTCTCCTTATTTGTTCTACATTCATGCGTGCAGTGTTTTTAGCAATGGGGTCTTAACATCTAGTTCTGGTAAGTAACCAAGAGCAGAGGCAACTGGTGCAAAAGTGGCACAAATATTATGGGAGTAGCCAACTACTCTTTAATTATATTTAAGATCCACTTCCTAGGATGGAGCCCATACCATCAGGCTTACGAACCCAAGGCTAGCCAGGTCACAGGAGAGAACCCAATACTACTTTTCTGCTAGATAGTTATTGTATTAAATTGACTCTTAATGACTTATTATTATACCCATAGATTAACACATCTCACCAGAGAAGTTTCTTTATGCAACAGATGGTAATTAACACAGAAGTCTACAACTGGCCAGTGTGTAGAGAACAAGAGACTTCAGAGTGCTCATCCCAGAATAGGACACCTATTATCAACTTTGCCTCCCAAAGCTCAGGTATCATTGTGGAAGAGGAGGCAGAAAGATTGTAAGAGAGAGAGGTGGTTGATGACCACAAAAAAATAGAGTTTTCCAGACAGCTGGTCATTTACTCACATGAAGTCACAGCAACTATGACATTATGTACAAGTCCCATGCAAGTTCTAACCAGAAAACAATCCCAGCATAGACATGAGGAAATGGGTAAGAAGCTCCAACCAAACTTAAGAAAATTATGGCAACAGATGGTTGCTGGGAGAGGCAGAGACAGTCTCTTTCAAGCATGGTTAACTCTTGGTAAGTTAACCAGATCCAGTCAGCAAATCAACCCACACTGAAGGATATTTGGAGACACAAATTAAACTCTATAGACCTTTGGCCTGGTCTACATATTGAGTTCCATGCCTGCTGGGGCTACAGGGAGACCCTGTCTCAAAAGGACAAAACAAACAAGTCCACTGCAGTCCTTAACTATAGGACATTGTTTCTCTCTCCAATGGTCCCCTGTCTAGTTTCATGATATATACCGCATATACATATACATATATATATATATATATATATATATATATTAAATTGAGCAGGGAGGTGCAGATAGGGGAGGGGATATAAATACCATTAAATTATATTTATGAATATCACAAAAATTCAATAAAATGTTTTCATCTGTAAATTCAAAAATGAAAAAAAAAAAAAAAAAGAGTGTTGTGTCTTTTCCCCTTTGGCTGGGGGCAAGGGAAAGGGTTGGCCTCTCCAGGCAATTAAGTTCCCAGAATACAGAAATGCTTTTGAGTAAACACAAATTTTACAAGGTATATAACATTAAAATGTTTAAATTCCTTGTAAACACATTTTTTATTGTTGTTGGGTGAATTAAAAAATTCTCATTACAGGGGCCTGGAGAGATGGCTCAGCAGTTAACAGTACTGGCTGCTCTTCTAGGCAACCGGGTTCAATTTCCAGCACCCACATAGCAGCTAACAACCATCTGTAACTCCAGTTCTAGGGGACTGGATGCCCACTTCTGACCTCCACAGACATTGCATGATATGAGTGCACCTACACACAGGCAGGCAATGTACTCATACACATAAAATAAATATAATAAGTAAAATAATTTAAAAACACTATTACAAAGGTAACATCCTTGTGATCATTTATTTGACAGAAAGATGAGATTTCTTTGAAATTATTTCCTTCACTCCTGAAATAGATCAACCTAGAACCCAATTCTGAGATGGGAACACTGCACTAACCCTCTCCATCTCCCACTCCTCCTCAGACATGAAGCTCCAGACAGTACAGGGCGGCCCTCATAGCCCTCAAAAAGACCTCATTAAATTAGCCCTCCAAGTCTTTAAAAAACGAAACAATAAAAAATGGAAAAGAAGGGTAGAGAGATGGCTCAGCAGTTAAGAATGTGTAGTGCTCTTGCAGAGGGCAGAGTTGTATTCCAAGAACTCGCAAAGGGAGGTTCACAAATGTGATAACTCTAGCTCCAGGGAATCTGACACCCTCTTCCTGACTCTGTGGACATCTGCAGTCATGTGCATATACCCACACTCAGACACACATGCATATACAAATTAAAAAATATCAAAAAATATATTATTTTTAAAAACAGAAAAGAGATAGGACTAAATAGCAACTAATTGTGGTGGTGTCACATTAGAGAAAGACTAACTCCTGGAGTCATTTAAGCAAGAGTAAGTCCAATTTCTTCTAGTTTCTCTCTGTTCTTTTTTCTTTTCCTCCC